>NC_088333.1:28650000-28912500 GCF_036884655.1 Musa acuminata AAA Group | reverse complement strand
ACTCTTTATTCCATCACTCAAATACCTTGAGCACAGATTCAAGAATACTCTAAGATCACTCAAATCCCTTTTGCAATTCTCTCAACCCCTATTTATAGGATTCTAGCATGAGGAGGTAATAATATCATAATTAATTCATTCGAGGAATCATTTTTTTGTACCTCCTCCGACGAAGACAGTGAGAACTTACATAGTGTAACTCCTCCATTATTCTTTCCTACAATTAGAGGGCAGAAATCAAAGTGGCATGTTCTAATTACTTATGCTGACCGAATTGACCTGATCCATCATGGGTGGATCGATTCAATCTGGACTATTTTCCTTCCATCAAAATTCTCCAAGTCGAAGAAACATAAGTTAGAGATAACATGTTCTTCTTGTGTTAGTCAGGTAAAAAGAGACCAGTTTTGGAGATCCATTTAGATGAGCTCCTTCTCAAGTCAGATCTTGCAAAGTCATCAACATGTTTGTCCATTTCTTGCAATCATTCATGGAAGATAGGACTTATAGATTTAGGTAGGGTTGGTTGAATTGAACTGAATCCTTTCTTTTTTTGAGGAAGCTGTTATGACATTAGATCGATCATTGACGACATATCTGACTTTAAATTTCCTAAGATGCTTTGGACTAATTCTAATCGAGGAGGCATCATAGTAGGTTCTTTCTTCAAAATTTCTCCTTCTACCACCAATCAATTTTAACCATCACCTTGATTTGTAAAATTAATCCAACTTAGATCATTTTTCAAGTGTTATCATGTCATATAGAAGGGAAGAAGCCCTAAAGGGATGAGATCCGAGAGTCACGACTCGATCGAAGTAAGAATTTTTCTTCGGGAGAAAAAAAATATCATATTCATTGGATAAAACCCTTCAATAGTCAAGTTAGTGCCTATTCATTTCCAACTAAAAAAGTCTTTTAAGAATTTCGAGCATTCTAATAAGATGAAAATGGAAAAAGAGAAACTTAAAGAAGTCACTTTATATTGTGTTTGTTTCCTAGCTATTGTTTGTTACATAATCCAAAGATTAAGTGCTTTAATTAGAAAATATTTTTTTTAGAAATCATATTGTATAAATCGATGCATTGTCATCATCGATTTAATTGGATTTCACTTATTGAATTATGATTGATAAAAAGGTAATAGTAATATTATTTAGTTTGCAAATAGTAAGTCATGAAGGCAGAATTAGAGTTCAAAACCTTGTAATATACAGTTAAAATCTTTACCAATTAAGCTAGTTGACACCTTTATTTCATAAAACTTGTTAGGATAACACAATCTCTTGAAAACTTGACTTGTGAAGCTACTATATGCAAGTCAAGGAAAAATCTTTTAAAATTAATTTTGTTTAAGTAAGATAGTATTTTTTTCACCTAAGTAGTCTCTTTTTCTTCTTGAAATAAGATGTTAGATATGAATTTTAATTCTTTCACATATCCATCACACCACAAGAGTTGACAGCAAAATTATTGGTCTAGACCAATATTTTAGTATGGTCCAACATTATCATATCGACATAACATGATTAGCCTAGCTTGTGTATTATGAGATATATCATTATCGGTTCATTCTTTTTAGTCATACTATGAGCCGCTTGGACATCATGAATTCATTATTGAATACTATCGCCATTATTTGAAATGTCATTAAAAACTAAAATTTTACTTTTTTTTATTCCCTTAATAGGAATTCTTATATTCCACTTAGTTGTGTCAAGACTTTTTTTATTTTATTTCCTAAGAAAGATAATCCAATTAAATTTCTAGCTTTTATTTGATTGTCCTTTATAATGTTTCCTACAAAATTCTTACCAAATTGATTATCATGAGGCTTAGACCTACTCTTGCCAATATCATTCTACCTAATTAATCTATTCATATACAAGGTATAAGTACCATGATACCTCCTCTTTTTGTTCTTGGATATCTTTATATTATGCAATTTAGTTAAAGTTGTATACATTCTTACAAATATAAAATGAAGAGTTTGTTTTCTAGCCAAAGAGATCCCTCCCTACTTAACACTATTGGTTAATGCATAGCGAATGAGCTTGTCTATACCATGTCTAATTCTAAAGATAGTTTTTTTAAAATAATGTTAATGCTAGACTTTAAAGAAACTTATGATAGGCTTTCTTACAATTTTATCATATAGATGCAATGATGAATTTTTCTATCAGTTTGTAAATTGGATGGACTCTTATATTAACTCCTCTTATTTTTCTTATAATATCAATCATATTATTTCTAAATGATTTTATGGATCTAGAGGTATTAGGCAAAGTGACTCGTTGTCCTCGTACCTCTCCATTATTGTCTAATAGCTTCTTTCTTCTATTCTAAATATGTTGAAAGAAAAATAAATTATCCCTTCAGTAACGGTATTAAGATCTCACACTTATTATATACTCATGATATCATTATCACTTTTAAGGGTAATAGTATGTCATGTCATGACCTTAAC
This sequence comes from Musa acuminata AAA Group, assembly GCF_036884655.1. Classification (NCBI taxonomy): domain Eukaryota; kingdom Viridiplantae; phylum Streptophyta; class Magnoliopsida; order Zingiberales; family Musaceae; genus Musa; species Musa acuminata. Next base: position 28,910,033 of record NC_088333.1, on the reverse strand, counting down.
AAAATTATATTAGTACGTCAGGTATAACGCATATATAGGCTTGGACTAATGATTTGGGCTTATAGCCTAAATCAGTAATTAAAAGTAAAAAGAGGCATGCAGTTTAGGGCTGCAAAAGAAAAGGGTTTTGTACAGTGACGTGCCAGGCAGCGTAAGAACGATGCGGAGAGAGAGAGAGAGAAAAAGCAATGTTTTTAAGTTTTTTACTTAATAATCAGGGTTAAACTTTGTTAGTTTTGATCTAAATTTTATACGGAGAATTCTTGTAGCAAGCTCTATAATTCTAGAGGTGTTGATATGTAGTTTACCCTCTCTGAGATATTTTTCTATGATATCTACTTTGTGAGACCTAAAATTTTCTCATGTCGAGATCTATCTGTGTGATGAAGATATACTATTCTTGAACCAAGATATATGATCTTGATGTTATTATGATCCTCTTACTATTTTAGAGAAGACTTATTGTAAACCAATTATAATTACTATTGATAGTGGAAGTTTGAAATGGACTACGGTCCTGTGGTTTTTTCTGCATTGGGTTTTGATTTATTGCTCTATTATTTATATTGTTCTGATTAATATGTGATTTTGATATCAAGTTGATATTTTGATAAGGAACTCATTTTGATACACAAAGAGGGAAAAAAATTATTCCGCTTTAATAGGTTTTCTCCCAACAAGTTATATTAGAGCCATATGTTATTTGGTGCTAGTTTTTCTTATGTTATTGAAATAGAGCAGTCAGATAGTATGATAAAATTGAACTCATTAAAGTATTCCACTTGAAAGCGTATGATGAAAGATTTGCTCTATTGCAAAGATTTATATAAGCCTATTAAGGTTAAAGATAAACCTTCTACTATGGATGATGAAGAATAGGAAGTTCAACATAGAAAAGCTATTACTTATATTAGAAGATGAATAGATATAAACTTGCATGAGCATATTTCTGATGAAACCAAAGCTGATATTGTTTGGTAATGGTTAAAAAACCTCTTTACGAAAAAGACAATGGGAAATAGAATTTCTCCTCTCAGAAGGCTAGTAAATTTGAAGTATAAAAATTGTGGTAATATTGTTGAGCACATAAGCCTATTTCAGAGTCTTACAAATAATCTGGTTACTATGAAAATGAATATAGATGATGAGATGCAAGGATTATTACTTCTCAGCTCTTTATCAGAAAGTTGAAAAACGTATGTGGTGATAATTTGTAACTTCATACCAAAGGAAACTCTAACTATAGATATGGTTAAAGATAGTTTGCTAAATGAAGATGTCAAAATGAAAGAACAGTGTGAATATTCTTCCGGGGCATTTGTTACCGAACAACAAAAAAGACGTATAAAAAGTCATAGTAGAAATCCACTTAATTATAGAGGAAGATTCAAGTCTAGAAGAGATATCAAATGTTTCCATTGTAACATGCCAAGTTACATGAAAAAAGAGTGTAGGTTTTGAAAGTGAGAACAGAATAATTATTGTTTGTGATGTCGGTTATGTTAGTCTTGCAGCTCAAGACAGTAACTAGGTAATTAAGTAACTAGGTAATTAACTCTAGTGCTTCATTTCATATTACTTCTCATGGTGATTTCTTCAGATCTTACACTATTTGTGATTTTGGTAATGTCAGAATGGAAAAATAGTGGTACATCGAAGATTGTGGGTATTAGAGATATTTACTTGGAGACTAGTATTGGGAGCAAATTGATACTCAAAGATGTCAGACATGTTTCAGATATTCGTCTTAACTTGATATTTACAAGTAGATTTGATGATGAGGGATTTACATATTATTTTGGTGAAAGCAAATAGAAACTCACTAAAGGTTCTCTAATTGTGGCAAGAGGAAAGAAGCTTAACTCTTTTTATATCATGGAAGCTAAGCTACATAAAAGAGAGATTAATACAATTCAGAAGAGTGAAAGTATAGATCTTTGGCACAAGAGGCTTGGTCATATCAATGAGAATGGACTTTAAACTCTTGCTAGAAAGCAGTTCTTACTAGAGTTACAAGATATATCTCTTAAATCTTGTGATCATTGCTTAGTTGGAAAAACACGTAGAGTTATATTTCATACATATCCATCATCTAGAAGATTAGATGTTATTGATTTAGTTTATATTGATGTTTATACTATGCAAACTAGAACTCTTGGAGGTGCTCTTTATTTTTTTATTTTTATTGATGATCATTCTAAAAAAATGTGAACTTCTGCTTTGAAATCTAAAAACTAGATACTCAATGTTTTCAAGGAGTTTCATATCAGTGTTGAAATAGAAACTAGCAGAAAGCTAAAATGTTTTCGATCAAATAATGGTGGTGAGTACTGTTGAATCTCGTATTTTGATGATAAAACTACTTGATATATGTTTATGATTTAATCTACGTTTTGAGTGACGCAGGATGCTTCGTTCAAGATGAGACAATTAAAGCAGAAAAATCATGTTGTGCCGGAGGAACATGTCAGAAGATTGGACGTCGGGCCGGTGGATCGGTCGACGTATCGACATAAGGCTTCGGGCCGTGGACTCGGGCATCGGGCCAAGAAGAGCGGGTATTGTGCCAAGGATATCGGAGTTGCGGAGTCAACTGGCCGATTGGGCAATAGGCTACAGGAAAGGACGATGCGTCGAAGAATCGGATGAAGCGTCGAGGGACCAATGACATGCCGGATAACTTGGTTAATTACTTAGGATTAATTGTCTCGATCGAAGTTTTTGTTTTGAGTGTGCAGGATTAACTACGATGGAAGAAAGACATGCAGTAGGAGTTGCGCTGGAGTCAAGACAATGATCACGTTGGGAGTTCGATAGTTCTACGGAAGTTCGGACGGTCGTTGGAGGTTCTGCGGGAACAAATCCGAGAAGTCCATAAGCTTGCCAAAGAAGCTCGTCGAAACTCGCCAAGTGTATCGTCGCAAATCCAGGAGTTTGCCGGAAGTCCACAGGAGAATCACCGAGGGTTCATCGGATGATCGACAGAAGTTCGTCGGAAACTCGCTGGAAGATGCGATTGATGCACCGGAGCAAGCTGCAAAAATTGTCTTAGGATTTATCGTAGTTAGCACAATGATTAAGTTGGTAATGGGAGGTGATCCCATTGGCTTAATCTTGGGCCAATTGGGCCCCTGAAAGACCTAATTTGGGCCGAATGGATCTACCTATTCGGACCCTGATTATTGTAAGAGGTGCAACCGCCCAAGCCAGGAGGTGCAACCACCTGGGCTAAGTCTCCCAGGAAGACTGGGCGGTGCAACTGCCCCAGCCAGGAGGTGCAACCGCCTGGGCTCAGTCTCCAAGCGAGATTGGGCGGTGCAACCTCCCCTGACAAGAGGTAGCACCGCCTGAGCTCGGTCTTCGAGCTCTGGTAGGCGGTGCAACCGCCTCAGTCAGGAGGTGCAACCGCCCGAGCTCAATCTTCGAGCTCTGGCAGAGAGGTGCAACCACCCCTGACAGAGGTGGCACCGCCTAGAGGTTCAGTCTTCGAGCTTTGCCAAGCGGTGCAACCGCTCCAGTCAGGAGGTGCAATCGCCTGATCCCGGAATTCTGGGAATATACAGTTTTTGTCACGTCCCCCCCCCACAAATTAAAATTCTCATTCAGGAGGTGTGAACCAAACTCAAGATTAGTAATATTATAATTCAACAAACAATCCAGGATACAATCACACATTTGAGATCACTAAGAAAAACATTCAAGTCATTCACCTCTACAATCCACAATTCTCAAAACCTGTGTAGTTTATAATCATACATCATGTTACTAGATAATTCTTTAAAATCCAAAAGCAACTTAACTAAACCATAACTATATCATAAATCCATAAGCGCGATAATTAATGCAATCACAAAACCAACATTACGACATGTTTATATCATTACATAGTTTTAAACTTAACATTTCCAAAATCCTGACGTAAGAGGTACTTTTCAAATATTTACAAGATTTGTCATTGATATTTCATTACACCAAAAAAGAACTTATACAACATCAACCTATCAAGTACAAAATATTTGCCCCAAAATCATCTAGTCTTCCACTGCCTCAACCCAATTTACACATTTTAGTGAGCGATAAGCTATCCTGAAAAAAATTATATATCAACGGGGTGAGCATATAAAGCTCAGCAAGTGATTAACATATCCATAGCAAAGAGGACATGTTTCAAACAAATAAGGTATCAAACTACAAAGCAGAGATACAAGATGAAACAGTAGCATATTTTGTTTGAATGCAAAATTACAGTGTAATATCGTTCGAAGCATGTTTTGTTCATACAATCGAGGAAAGGTAATTGGAGCATATCATTGGCATAAGGAGCATATCGATGACATATGGTAATTTCAAGGCATAACAAAGACGCAAGGAGCATTTTGGATATCATGAATGCAGAATTACGATGTCATTTCATTCGAAGCACATTTTGTTCATACAATCGAGGAAAGGTAATTGGAGCATATCATTGGCATAAGGAGCATATCGATGACATATGATAATTTCAAGGCATAACAAAGATGTAAGGAGCATTTTGGATATCATGAATGCAGAATTACGATGTCATTTCGTTCGAAGCACGTTATGTTCATACAATCAAGGAAAGGTAATTGGAGCATATCATTGGCATAAGGAGCATATCGATGACATATGGTAATTTCAAGGCATAATAAAGACGTAAAGAGCATTTTGGATATCAATGGCATATGAAACAGTTCGGAACATATCAATGGTGAATGAAATGCTTCAGAACGTATCAATGGCATATGGAAATATTTCGGAAGCATAAGAAGCATTTCAGAACATATCAAAGAACAAATACGAAATAGAAGCTCAGACGTCGTACTCTAGCATAGTGCATGTGAGGTTTAACTTAGTGGTGGCTCCACGCTGTGATGAGTTCTCGACTCCATCCACAGGTAGCCCTTTCCTACTCGAGCCCTCTCACCCTGCCCAAGTGCTAGGTCGGCTCTGAATTTCATATCAAACAGATAGAAGGTGAAGTGGGGTTCCAAACATAATATGGTCCATCCGTTTCTGAATGACCACCAAACATAATCTAGAGTATCGCGGGCTCTAAGCACATACCCTTTACCATTTCTAGCAAAGGTCCAAATAATCCCACAAACACCAGAGTATAAAAGGATATTATGAATAATGAATTGGGACATATCGGAAGCACATGCGGAACAACGAAATATACATATGCCTTTCGAGTCAATACGATACAAACATAATCTTTCATAAATGTATTCAGATTTGAAAGAAAACAAAAGCAAGAGCATACAAGGATTTCAAGAAATCACATATAGCTCAATTGAAATAAGAAAGTTAGGTGAATTCAATGTCCAACGAATTGAAACTGGAAGAGGCACATATCGAAAGCAAATGCGGAACAATGGGATGCATGTGCCGAATCATTACGATGCAAACATGATCTTTAGATGATAGCTGCAGATGTACAAATAAATAAAGGACAAAAGTATATAGGAATTTAAGGTAATAATATAAAGCTTAACTGAAGTAAGAGTTTTTTTGCCGAAATCGATTTCCAAATAGAAGAAACAACGAAAGCCGAAATCGACCAAAGCTCGATTCTGGCAGAATTTGATAGGAATATTTTATGAACTATTTGGATAACTGATTATGCTCCAATTTATACAAACTAGGTGTCACTAGAAAGCTTTGTCAATCTAGTTTTAGGAAAATCAAGTTTAGCCAGAATTGGAATTTACAACAGGGAGTTACAGATAATTTCGTAGTGAAAGGTCTGAAAATATTAGCTCTGTTTTACCGAATCTATAGGGTCGATGAAAGCAGATGTTTCAGTTAGCAATTGTATTCCAAAAATTTCAAATCAGATATATATAGAAATAATTTTGAGTCTAACTTTGAATAAATCATACTTTGTATGAATCTGAGTTTACAACAGAAAGTTATAAGTAGTTAAGCAACAAGAGGTCAGAAATTTCAGTCCCTGTTTTGTAGAATCTATAGGTTAATTTAAATAGAAGTCTTAGTAGGCATTTAAACTCCAAATCATTCGATCTTAGTATCAAAATAAATATTTTTTTGTCTACTTTCAAATGGAATTAGTTTTGTCTAAATCAGAGTTTATTAAAAAATGTTATGACCGAAACATTGCATAAAGGTCAGATTACTGAAAAATTACAGATTCATAGCTTTATATCAAAATGAAAGAAGGTCTAGTTCTTAGTTGAAATCTTTCAAATTTTGTAGAATAAAAATGGAGACAGAGATTAAGATTACTATAGGATGGGGTTAGAACACTTGCCTTAAAATGATTTGAATCCCAAATATGGGAAAATTGATGAAAAACCTCAAGCTCTTCTTCTTCTTCTTCTTCTTCTTCTTCTCTCAAACTCACGTTGGCTGCAACTCTTCAGGTTTGTTTTCTTTAACCTTTCATCTAATTATTTGGGTTTTGGCTAATGCAAAAGTTGTAATGTGTCATGCATGCATGAAAGGGGCTAGGTGTCATCTTTAGAGCAAAGATAAGTGGCACCAACCTTAGGTTAGTTAGTGACACATGTCCACTATATTTTGTTGTTTGTTGTTTTTTTTTTTTTTAACTTAAATCTGAATCTTTCATAAATTATATCAAACTTCTAATATTTACTCTTAGGTCCCTAGCCATAAACCTTTAATATAATATCATTTAATATAAAATAATTATTAAATAATCCTTATTTTTACAAACAAACCTTTTACTAAATTTTCAAAAATGGGGGATGTTACAGTTTTGAGCTCCAAATTTGAACTGGGTTGTGGCCTATAAATACCCCACCCATTCAGCACAGAAAGCACACAGACACACACCGAAATCTTGATCTTTTTCTGTGATTTTTTGAGCTCAAAATTATTGTAAAGGCCAAAAGTTCTCCTCCCTCTATTCTTCAAGTTTTGAGTTGTAAAGAGATGAGAGAAAATTTCTGTAAGGGTTGTCTCCTAAGCCCGTCAAAAGAAGTGAAACTGTAAAAGGGTGGTTGGCCTTCGCCTATTGAATGAAGGCCTCTAGTTGACGTCGGTGACCTCGTCGGTGGAGGAAGCCAAAAGTGGAGTAGGTTAAGATTGACCGAACCACTCTAAATCTCGGTTTGCATTTACTTTGAGCATATTATCTTTACTACAAACCTCCTTTGAAGCTTACTTACTGCCTTCTGTGCTTTCACGATCGGTTTTCAAGCCTTTTACTTTCCAAATCAGCGTTTAGACGTAAATCTACTTTTTCGTACGATCATCATATTGCAGATTGCGTTTACGTTTTGAGCTTTACCATAACTGTAAACTGCCTTCATACTCTTGCTTAAACTGCATCTTGCCTAATCAAGTGATTTACAAATAAGCACTTAGACGTAAATCAGTTTCTTCGTACGAACGTCAGATTTCAGCTTGCGCCTATATTCTGGTTTTCATCATAACTGCAAACTCCCTGCATAGATTAACTTTAATATCATCTTGCTTAGAATCGGATTTTACACAGAAATTGTTTTTATCGTTCGAACGCAGCTTTCGATTTTAATCGCAGAAAGTTTTCCGCTGCACTAATTCACCCCCCCCCCCCCTCTTAGTGCTCTCGATCCTAACAAGTACATGGGTTATCTTGAGAATTATTACAGGTTCTATGTTAACAGGCTTAAGAAAATAGTTCCTAAAACTCCTCAGTAGAACGGTGTGGCAGAAAGGATGAATAGAACCATTGAAGAAAGGATTAGGTATATGCTTTCCCACGCCAAGTTATCGAAGTCATTTTGGAGGGAGACTATGAGAACTACAATTGACCTTATAAATATTTCTCCATTAGTTCCTCTGAAAGGTGATGTTCCAAAGAGAGTATGGAAAGGAAAAGATATATCTTATAATCACTTGAGAGTCTTTGGGTGTAAAATATTTGTTCATATTCCCAAATATGAGAGGTCCAAGCTTGATAATAAGGCAAAAGCATGTATCTTCTTATGATATAGCTATGAAGAGTTTGGGTACAGATTATGGGATCCAATGAACAAGAAGATTGTTAGAAGCAAAGATGTTATATTTCTTGCAGACTAGTTGTTTGATGATTGGGTCTAATGAACAATGAGTTTGGGTCTAGTTCCTTCACCTAGTTTATGATGATCATGGGGAAGATGAACAAGAAGATTATGGTAAGAATATAAGTGATGATACTCCTACAGTTGATGATGCTGAACCAACTGAACAAGCACCTCCACCACCAGTTGAGATTCCATTGAGAAGATCCACTAGAGAGCGACAACCATCTACCAGATACCCTCCATATAAGTATGTTATACTTACTGATGGGGGAGAGCCAGAAACTTACCAAGAAGCTATTTTACATGAGCATAAGAATGAGTGGGTTAAAGTCATGCAAGAAGAGATAAAATCCTTGCTTGAGAACCACACCTATGACTTAGTAAAGTTGTCTAAAGAGAAGAAAACTCTCAAGAATAAGTGGGTTTACAAATTGAAGAATGAAAATAATAGCTCACAACAAAGATACAAGACACAACTAGTTGTGAAATGATTCAATCAGAAGAAAGGTATTGACTTTAAAAAAATATTTTCTCCTATGGTGAAAATGTCCTCTATCTGAGTTTTTCTTGGTTTGGCTGCCCCTTTCGAATTTAGAAGTTAAGCAACTTAATATGAAAACAGCATTTCTTCATGGTGACTTAGAAGAAGAAATTTACATTGAGCAACCAGAAGGTTTCAAAGTCAAGGGAAAAGAAAATCTAGTGTGTAAGCTTAGGAAAAGCTTATATGGACTCAAATAGGCACCTAGACAGTAGTACAAGAAGTTTGATTCCTTTATGATGAGCCAAGGTATAATAGAACTACATATGATCATTGTGTATTTATGAAGAAATTTTCAGATGATGATTTTATTATTCTCCTGCTATATGTTGATGATATGCTGATTATTAGCCATAATGCTGGTAAAATTGAAAAGCTTAAAATAGAGCTAAGTAAGTCTTTTGCCATAAAAGTCTTGAGATCGATGAAACAAATACTTGCATGAAGATGCTTCATGATTGGAAGAAACGGAAGATTTGACTATCTCAGGAGACCTACATTGAAAAGGTTCTTGAAAGATTCAACATGAGTGAAGCCAAAGTGGTTTGTTCTCCACTTATAGGTCATTTCAAGTTTAGTTCGAAACAATATCCTACAAGTAAGAAAGAAAAAAAAGAAATATCCATAGTACCTTACTCATCTACAGTAGACAATTTGATGTATGCTATAGTTTGTACTAGGCCAGATATATCTTATGCAGTTGGAGTTGTTAGCCGATTTCCTTCTAATCCCGGAAAGGAACATTGGGCAGTAGTGAAATAGATATTAAGATATCTAAGAGGTACTTCTAGGTTGTGTTTATGTTTTGGTAGTGATAAATCTGTGTTAGAAGGGTTCACAGATGCAAACATGATAGGTGATATTGATTTCAGGAAGTCCACTTCGGGGTTCTTGATGACATTTGTAGAGGAAGCAGTCTCTTGGCAGTCTAAGTTACAAAATTGTGTTGCTCTATCAATCACAGAAGCAGAATACATAGCAATTACTGAAATCTGTAAGGAAACTTTATAGATGAAAAAGTTTCTATAGGAATTAGGCTTGAAAAAGGAAGTATATACTATTTACTATAACAGTCAGAGTGTCATTCACCTCTCCAAGATTTCAACGTATCATTCTAGATCCAAGTATATTGATGTGAGATATCACTGGATTCGTGATGTACTTGAGTTTAAAGAATTACAATTGGAAAATGTGCATACCAATGAGAATGGATCAGATATGTTGACAAAGTCTTTTCCTAAGGAGAAACTTGAAATATGTAGGTGAAGAGCAGGCTTGGTACAGCCCACCATATAAGCAGGAGGGGAAGAATTATTAAGTCCAGCCCATATGTGGCCTTGAACTAATGATTTAGACTTATAGCCCAAATCAGCAATTAAAAGTAAAAAGAGGCATACAGTTTAAGGCAGCAAAAGAAAAGGGTTTTGTGCAGCGACGTGCGTTCATGCAGCATGAGAATAACGACGTAAAGAGAGAGAAAATAAAGTTTTTGAGTTTTCTACTTGACGATAGGGGGTTTAACTTTATTAATTTTGACCCAAATTTTATGTGGAGAATCATTGTAGCAAGCTCTACAATCCTAATAGTGTTGATCTATAGTTTACTCTCTCTGAGATATTTTTCTGCGATATCCATTTTGTGAAACCTAAAATTCTCTTATGATGAGATCCATCTATGTGATGAAGATATATTATTCTTGAGCTAAGATATATGATTTTGATGTTATTGTGATCCTCTTACTATTTTAAAGAAGACTTATTGTAAACATGTTATCATGACTATTGATAGTGGACGTTTGAGGTGGACTACGGTCCCTTAGTTTTTTCCACGTTAAAAAGTCGATCTCAATGTGTGATTGATTTATTGCTCTACTGTTTATACTGGTTAACATGTAATTTTGATATCAAGTTGGTATTTTGAGGAACCCATACACAAATAGTGAAAAGAATTATTTTACTTTAACATATTTTTTTCCCAACAACTAACCAGTCTTAAAGTCAACAAAGCTAAATCAATATGCTTTCTGAAAGATCATGACCCACACACTAAAATATCATATGTGCAATATTGCTTAATATTAGGGAATGACACTTTGCTTATGAGTTATCTTGGCACTTACACAACTAATGATAAACTTTTTGAAATATTCCAATAGATATTGGTTTTCAAGCCTTGTAATAAAATTCAAGGTGGCAAAAGAGTTTCCTTTCATAAGCTTGGACAATAGTGTATAAATTCTATTATAAATATCGTACCTTATGAACTCTTAGATTTCTTTAAAAAATATTTAAAAGCTTAATGCTTGCGACAATGGGATATCCGCGAAGAATTGTAATACTTGGGATCATAATGCCAACCCTAAAGAGAATAGGGGTCTTAGCATTAGAAATCTTCATCTAGCTACACAGGATATGTTGGGGAAGCACATTTTGTATTTGCTCAGCAAAGATAATATCATGTGTCTAAACATTCTTAATGTCAAATATAGAATCTTAATCCATGAAATATTTGTAGAAAAGTATCTACCTCTGGGACTTGGAAGGGGATTAACAAAGCTATATGTTAAAAAAAAGTAATAATATTGATATTTAGAAATGATCTAGACTTTCTAAGATCAAAATTTCTTTGTTAAAATTACTATGAGGGAAGTAATATGTCGTTGAATGGTTCTGGAGATTCAATAGAATAATATTTCCTATCCAATGTCCTCCTACATATAAGTTATGCATGGATTTTACTTTTTATTTTTAGATTTATGTAAGAGCCATCTATGGGCCAAGAAGAACTATGGATTTCTCCTATTACTAGATGTTAGTTTTCTTGTATATTCGTTTTTTTTTCTTAACAAAAGATAACCGGTTAAGATAGGATTTAAGCTTGGGATCCTACAATCATATGTAATAAATAAATAAATAGAGAAGCTCGACTAATTTTGCAAGAGTATAAGAATTTTCTCACTGTTGGAATGAGAAGGATTTTAGCTCTGAATCTGAACTTGTGTGACATTATGAGTAATTCGAATTCCGTTGTTCTTCAAAAGAGAAAAAACACAGGCACACACGCAAATACACCCACACAGCTCAACGCTCTAGCCCGGCCCAACGAGCTTAGGCCGGCCCAACATTGAACCCGGCCCGTGTATCGTCACGTGTATTGAACATGAAGAACAATCGTTTCGAAATTACAAGAACCGCCACAGACGAGAGACTTGATGGCAAGATTACCCACACAGCTCGACACTCGTAGCCCGGCCCAACAATCTTAGACCGGGCCAACCAGTAAACTCGGCCCGTGTATCGTCAGGGGATCTCCAACAAGTAGAATCGTTTCGAAATTACAAGAACCGCCACAGGCAAAGAAAAAGAGAGGGAACTCGAATTCCAGTCCGAGAGCCACCGCCCTGCTCCGATCCATTCGAAATGGGCGATGATGACTACGGCCACCGCACTCCGCTGTCCAAGGCGCCCCGGGCCGCTGCGCCGAAGACCCCGATGGCCTCCCGGCTGCAGTCCCCGCCGTTCCCCCTCGGCTCCAACGACGACCAGCTCGAGCGCGCCCAGGCACGCGCTGCCGCCCGCGCCGCCTCCGTCCGACGCAGGTCCTCCGCCCCCAACCCTTCCTTCTCCTCCGGCGTGGCCAGCGACTTCATGGACCGCAGCCAGATCATGGATCTCTTTCATAATTGCATCAAGCTCGCCAGCGAGAACGTCCGCCGCCTTTCTTCTCGATTCACATTGCTTGGATCAATTCTTCTTCTTCTTCTTCTTTCTTTTTTCACTGTCATTTTATCCCTTGGATAAATGAAAGTTCTAGGGTTTCGGTTTTCCTTTCTCGATTACGCATCTTCTTTTGAGTTCTCCTTTTAATTTTAAAATTGTTTTTTTATGCAGAAAATTAACCAGAAAAATACATGGGAGCTGGGCCTCATAGATCACCTCAGTGAGATCATCAGGGTTAGTCCTGAAGACGATGATGAGACCAATTTCCAAAAGGTCCCCCCCTTTCCCTCCTCGAATTTAATGAGTTTCTAATGTTTCGTCATCTTAATGGCATGTAAAACGAATCTTTTCTGAATGTAAAATTGGTTAGGCAAGTTGTACTCTGGAAGCTGGGGTGAAGATATACTCGATGAGAGTTGATTCAGTGCACTCGGAGGCATATAAGGTTCTTGGAGGGATCAATCGAGCTGGCCGAGAAGAAGATAATGGTTAGGATCTTCTGCTGCTAGACCTTTTCATAGCTAAAACGATTAAAAATCAGACAACTCTAACGTTTGATTGCTAAAAGCATTCTCTTCAAGGTGCTATTTAAAATTTCAAAGACAATTAGCTTAATAACTATCATTATATGAAGAATTTCTTATCAAAAAGAAAGTTAAGAACTATGTTAGGAAGTGGATACAGTGTTAATTCCTTGTCTATTGTTACAAGGCCTTGATGAAGTTATCAGGTTTTTTTTTTTTTTTTGCTCTTGCAGCCTAGCTCCTGTGTCTGCATATCTATAGTTCCTATTAGGCATTGTGGTTGTTGGGTTATTGATAAAGAGAAATTCAGCAACATGGCTGGTCCATTCTTTCTTATCTAACCTATGATTCCTTTCTCTTCCAGATAACTGAAAAGCAGAATTAAATAATATTACAGAAAAAGAAAATTTTAACAATGAAATGCCAACTCTAGAGTTTGCTTTCCTTCTGTCTGAGTGAATCCACAGATAGCTACTTCAAACTCATCCCACATCTAAATATGCTAGTTTAAGTGTGAAAATCATCCATCCTCACCTCTCTTGTAACTATTTATGAATTCAGGGTAAAATATGTCAGTGATTTAGTTGCTAATAGTGTTTAGTCACCAATGTTACAATATCCAATGACAGATAACATGGAAACAGTTGATAACATTGATACTGCACAAGCAGATGGCCTTTCTAAGAAGGACCTGGAAAGAAAGGTACTTATATTTCCTATAATAATTAGTTTTTAGGATGTTGCTTTAAGCTCACCCCACTTAATAACTGCAGATGTCACCTCTGTTGACATTGGAGTCATCTTTCGACGCGCTTAATTTGAAAAAGTTTGATGGTAACGCTTAATGCTTCTGCTATGAATCCAAGAATTATTTGATACGTAAGTTGAAACTAATTAGTGAATCTTACATTCAGTGGCATTCGTTGTTGATCCTCTGTATCATCAGACTTCTGCACAATTTGATGAAGGTGGAGCTAAGGGTCTTCTATTGAACAACCTTGGAGTTTATGGTGGTTGTCGTGTACTTTTTGATTCATTTGAGTACCCAGAAAAGTGCATGTCATCTGGAATTGAAAATGACCAACCTGAATTTATTGATCTTTCATTTGCTAAAGGTATGGATACATGTTATGAAGTACTTATATTGTGAATTTTTAACGACTATTTATATATTTGTGAGGTTTTTGCTAATTGAAAAAAAAAACACTTCCTTTTATGCAGATTACATTGAGAAAATGATGATTTATATGCCTACAACAAATGATATTTCACCAACACTGAGGGATATTGTTAATCAGTTTGATGAAGATAATCGTAGACCACCTGACATAAATTGTTCGGCTCAAGTGCCATTGGTTGACGATTATGTACCTGAGAACAACCACATAGAGCTGGGTGAAATTGCATCTGATGATGATTGTGGACCTTGGAACCTTGATCATGATCATCAGTTGAGCATAGTTGATGACAACTCTACTAGCACAAACCTGAATTTTACAAGCCACCAGGAGGCATGTTTTGCAAATTATGCTAAACTTGTAGTATATTATTATTATTAAATATTTGCATTGTTACACAGGAGGATTTTGACTGCACCTTTGGTGGTCCTATTGTGGAAGAAAAGTTTGAGAAAATTGCTGATTTCTTGTCTCTAGGCTTGGGATTTACTTCAAAATCAAATGCTTGGGCAGGACCTGATCATTGGAAATATAGAAAAGTCAAAGGTAGATACCCAAGAATTGATTTACTTTTACTTTATCAGTCTTAGTTTGGCCAGCTCAGTTATTTTAAGGAAATGATTGTAGGTACAGAACAAGTTCAACCACCGGATACCAATTCAGAAATAGTAAACAGGAAGCCAAGGAACCGAAAGGAAGCTCGTGATGTTGATTTCACAAAATCATTGGAAAATGATATCTCAGATATCTTTGCACCTCCCAAGAATCCAAAATCATTAACTTTACCTGTGAACAAGGCAACAGTTGTTATCACACTTCCAGAAGATTGTCATTACCGACCCGAAAGTCTTGTCAAGTTGTTTCTACTTCCCAATGTTATGGTAAGTAGAGGTGTCAAAAGTTATTTGGTTGTTGCAAAAACACTTTATCCATCTTAATTGACAATTCTTTCAACTTCTTTTTAGTGTCTAGGAAAGAAAGGAAGAAAGTTTTCTGGTAAGTTTTGTTTTTCCTTCATGTGCATTATTATGATGCATCACTTTCATAAATTCGTCCTCTCAATTTCTTCCACTTGTAGTGTAGTTGAGTATTTAATATATTGAAACTTCTTATCTTATTTTATGACACTTTGCTACTGCAGTTCTCCATAGCTAAAGCGATGATCAACAAATTTTGTGGCTTAGAAATGTAATTATGAAATACATCCTATAATTAAAGAATTTTGTCTTGGTTCAAATGAGAATTGTGGTATATAAAGCCAACAAAAGTGATCAATTGAAGCACCTAAGGAGAATGCCTATGCATACAAAGTTTTTACTTCTCATCAACATGTACTTTGCTTACCATATGCTGCAATACCAGTCTGAACTTTTCCTAAGAAGTTTATACAACTTCTCTCTTCTCATAACATTGAGGCATGCCTGCTAATCCTTATTTCTTGTCCTTGCTTAGAAACACTTTACAAGGAATTGGGTAGCACAATCTTTTCAATCTAGAAACCCTAGAACACCATTAGGTTTATTAACTATTTGTTGAAAAACTTCTGGGAAAAGGAGTGGAACAACAAGAATTAGATGAGAGAGACATGAGCTGAAAGAGAAAGAAAAAGACAACTGATCTATTAACTGTTTTTGTAGGAGAGAGAAGTTGAAGTCTCTCTTTGTACATAAGAGACAAAGGGGGTACCCCTTATTATTTATTCCCTCTTCCAATAGGTTCATAATAGGAATTTTCCATTAAAGGAGGTGCTCCCATTCCTCCCATAATCCTGTTAGGAGAGGTGTTGGTACCTTTCTTCTCAAGCTTAATCAACATATAGGCCTACTCATGGTAATATGGGACATCATTTTCTTAATTGCTTAGATCATGAATTTTTGTAGTAGATCACACTATTTTACTAGTGATTTATCATTTATCATATCAAATCTAATTTTTTATGGTCTCAATTAGATTTAATAACTTGCTATAGAAACATTTATGTGAATAAGAAGCCAACTACCACATAAATCAGTTTAACTACTTTGCTTTTCTTGGCCTTATTGTTTTTGTATTTCATACTAAAAGGAAATTTAGTCTTTGCTTTGTAAAAGGCAAATTATGTGCAGATTCTCTTTTGATTGCTAAACAAATGTTTGCACAGATGAACCAAGACAAGATGATGAGAGCTCTGCTCAATTAACATCATGGGATAATGAAAGCACAACATATGATAACTTTGATGATGGGACTGCCTGTAGTGATGCAGACGATCCAGGGAGTCTTGTTTGTCAACCACGCCAGGTTTGTACTCTCACTTTTAGAATTGAAGTCCTTCGGTACTTCCAATGTACTGCTTATCCACAAGAATGGAAGGATACTTTACATCACTCATGTTCTGCCATTTTTGCAAGTGCGGATGCTTGCCAAGGCATCTATAGAAGCAAGATGATCACTATGCTCACTAAGGCATCTTCATCAAGTTTCATTTGTAGGAGAACATGTGAACAAATAGGCCTGAAATTAAGGTTCTGGCTATAATCACATTTGATTCATAAAAAACTTGCTGTTATATCTGAAGGATTTGAACTTAAACATTGCAATCCAAATATTCTTCTTTCCTAAAATGTCCTGTCTGAAGTGAGGACTTTATGCAGCTTATGAAGCTAAAGCTTGATCAAATACTTTATATGAGAAACTTGAGGCCTCAGAAATTGACTGTAAACCCGATGAGGCTGAAATCTCTTCCCATCAACTGTATTAATCTGCCACATTCAATCTGAAAGAGTCATTTATATAATATTCCATTTTTTGAGAAGCCCCAGATTAAGAATATCGTATTGCTGCTAATTCCATAAAATACGGCCCTAAGTAGTTGCTGACATGAAGGCCTTGTTCTTGTTACGTTGGTTCTTTGCTGTGAGGGTCTCATGTACATCCTATAGGCTTTATCATTTTTGGAAATGTTGCTAACTGTACCGTATCATATTAACCTTTGTTCATTCTGAACTGAAGGTAAGGAAGGTGGATATTCAATATGATAAGGTATCTAAACAAGTTGATGTTCATGCACTGAAAGATATGCTCTGGAATCATATACAAGATTCGGTTCAAACCTCTAATGTGGTAAGTCCTGTCTTTTTTTCTTTATTTTGAGGTTGGTTTGCGATAAGGGGAATATATACCTTGCTAGTTGGATATCTTTGCTTGAATATTTGTTGAAATATCATGTATCTTTCTTACAACTTTTCCAACCACTTACAGATTTGATGTTTCTCAAAATGTAACAGCATTATTTTTCTTTTTAACAATGGGAAAATTCAATAAGTTCATGGAAATTGGCTCTGTACTAATGGAATCTCATCATCCATTGAAAATGGTTACTCCATTATACTCTCTCTTTCTCTCTATAATCATAGGACAAACCATTGACATAGCACAAGATGTTATAGTTTTTGAATGAATAACCATTGACATTGACATAGCAGAAAATTTTGAATAAGCAAATAATGATTGTGTTCATTTTCATGCTTTAGATGCACAACTGACAGCAGATAGAAATATAAATATATAAATTCAGCAATACTACATGACACAGAAGGGCAGGAAGCTGCTTGCACAGCAGAGTCATCTTTTAGAATCCATATAGAGTCAAGTCAGATTGTACTTACTTTTTTTTCTTTTTTTTATGGATAATTTTTTACATATCTTTTGCTGTTATGTTAGGGAGCCCTTAGAGTTATATTTTGAGTCAAACTTTTGTTTTTTAAGCCCTTCTGTTAGCTACATATAGACTTGGAAAAACCTTCAAGTTATTAGGAAGCAAATTTTGAAGGATGTTTAATTCCATCCATGTGCAAAGTGTCTTTCGTGTGAGACCTGAAATCCCAGGTAAAGAGTTCTAGGAATGAATTTGGGTATAATCGTTTTCTACTTCGTTTGTTATTTTCTTCATCTCTTATATTCTTTATTTCTCCTGTTGGTCCTCCTTTATTTCTCTCTTCCTGTAGCAAACCAAACGGAACAATCTGCTACATTCCCCAGATGGTACTATAAGTGGTATTTTTCTTCCACTGACTGAAAAAAATGAATTTCTAATCTGTATTTCCTCATATTTCATCACTGTAGCTTGTTTATTTGTCCAGTTAAGTGACTTAAGGTTAAATTCTTATAAAACACATTAGAGTTGATGCATTTCATATCTTGTCCTCATCACTGTGATCACTGTAACATGAAGACAGGCTATGATTCAAGGCCTTACTCTATTGTTATATCCGTAACTTTTATATGAGATGGTAATATACAAGAATGCCTATATCCTATCGTAACACTATTTCTGTCTACTGTTCGAAATTGATGGTTGACTAGACCTGACCTGGAATCAAGGCAAAGGCACAAAGTTTACTACAAGGATTAAAGAAATCTGGTTTATAAGGTATTGGAGGAATTAACATGTTCATGGATCCAACATAATAGGAGATTAGCGCCCCTGCTGACCCTTGGTGGGTCAGCTTTGCTCTCACTCCTTGCTTTAAGTATATGGAAGCCATTGCAGTAAAGGACCAAGTTCCCTGCTTTGCTCTCACTCCCTGCTTTGATCGGCCTCTCTTAATTTGCTGAGCCTGTGAACCAAGTTCCACAATTTCAAAATAGAATTTGATTTCTCGGTTATTGATTAAAGTGTTGATTAATAATCTTAAAAACCATCGAGTTCTTGTTAGAAATAGGTTACATTTGTCATTTCAAGTTTGTCTAGTGCATTTTTAGAACTAACTGATTGAGTCTTGGGCCGCAAATTTCACATTTCTTTTCCTTCCCTATGTGGACTGGGTTGATTTTGCTCTCAGATCTCATATTTGCTAGTATTTATTTGCAGAAACAGGATTGTGAAGCCACAGTTTCTCTGAGGCAGGTTTTGCAACACTTTCCTACTGACTGCGCAGCAGCTGCTGCCAAGGATATCTCGCCACATCTAATTTTCATTTGTCTGTTGCATTTAGCTAATGAGTACTCCCTCAGCATCCATGATCATCCTAGTTTGGATGAACTTGATATACACATTCCCTCTTCGGCACTTGTCAAGTGATACTACCCACCCGAATGGTCACAGTGCACTTCCTGTTCCCATGGCACAGGAGTATTTCAACTGTGGAAGCTCAAGTTGTAAGATGCTGATGTACTAGGAGATGATGTTGGTGTATGTTAGTTAGGGTTTTCCGGGTACTGGTACGTGTTGCTTGTTCAATTTCTCTTCTTTGTTAAAGCTCCATCTGATGGATGAAAAGGTTTATAGCCTTATGCATTGTATGATAAATTAACATGTACAAGGTTTATAGCCTTATCTATTTGCGAAGCATTCTTAAAAAATATTTAATAATGTTTAATTAGAGGCAATCAAAATCTTTTTGCTTCTGAATTGGCCGTCTTGTCCATGTTTGTATTAATTCTGACACCATGGATTATGGATTATGATGACAAGTTAACCTCGCTAGGGTTTAGAATCAACTCCACTTTCTCCAAGTGTGCTGCAGCAGTGGTCATCTAGATCTGGAAAGTGAAAGTTTAGCTTTGCATTTGAAGTAGACCAACCTACTTCAATCGTGCAACTTGGAGTTCCGCATTTGGGGAAAGGCTAAAGAGGTACAGGAAAGTTAAAAGGTTTGTGATACAACAAAACGCTCTCTTTTCGTGTCATCTGCCTTGGATTTATGGTGATATGTCTCATGATGGTAATAACAAAATTGTATATAACACAAATTATGCCCAACATTTTATTGCCTTCTCTAAGCCTTGCATGTAATAATACACAAAAAAAAAAAAAAAAGGTTTGCACCACACACAATTATCGACAATCATTAGTTATGCAATTAGATCAAACCAATATTTTGCTTCAGGTCACTCTATCAACTCTTTTTTTCTTTGTTTTCAAAGGACAAGTGACAAAGGTGAGATGAACATTGCAATAAACTACCAATATCTTCTCCATACTGTATGCCTATGAGATAATGCTTCAATGGCCTGATAAACTGATCACCACAGAAATTTGTTTTGCTACAAGGTATGCACAGTGGGTACCTCAGATCTGAAGTCAGATACATACCTTTGCGCCAATCCAAACAAGCCAAGAGTGCCGCCGGTGTGAAGCATCACTACTTTAGCATGACTTTCGGCTTCTGCATCAGCAAGGAGAACAGCATGCTCCCAAGCAGCCAGAGTATAGATAGGATCCAAAAGAACACCAGTTTGTTGAGCAATTCGCCGGCACAAATCAATTTCACCATTTAGTACCTTTCCAAACCTTACATATGCATAATAACGAGTCAGGAAAAAGAATATCTGGACGACCAACAAATATATGCTGCACTTCCTTATTAGTAAGAGAAATTAGTTAATAATATAAACATTATTAGTTGATTATATCCCAAAGGTTTCTATTGAAATCAAAGTTCTTCAAAATAGAATGTATATCCGTCATTTGGTTCTTTTCTAAAAGGATATTGACAAGGATAACTGGTAGCAATTTAACTGCCAGTAGCTGTTCTTCATGTTCTTTAATCAATTCTGGCAATATTTCATCTATTACTTACAACTTGATTCCTCTTTTCCCCAATGCCAAATCTCCACCACTGTGAACTTTGGTTAGGTTCAAGCAGATGCTTCTTTTGTATGGGGAGAACCAAAGCACTCTTCTGTAGACGAACAAAATCATTTTTCTTATTGAAGATACAGGAACAATAATTGTTTACCTACTTTCTCTTTTGCTTTATAGCCATTTTTTATATCATAGGTCAATTCTTTCTACTTCAAGAAAAGGCTTATCTACATGTTATCTCTCTTAAAATTAGTTATTTAAAGTTAAATACTGTGCTTCTCTTGTACCTAACAATTTAATATCATAGCCCACAAGTTGCCTCTTCAATCCTGATCTTATCAACAGTGACTAATTATGAGAAATCAGAGTTCTATTAGTTTGGAATTTCCACTATCCACATAGCTAGACAATGTACAAAACAGTCAAGAATCAGCACTAAAAAATGATTAACCATCCAGCAAAAGCAAACAAATAATAATCTAAAAGGAGACATTAGAGTGATTACCAGTGAATTCCCTAGTCCTCTAGATGGCATTACAGGAACTGTCAGCAAACACTCTTCGGTGTTATCTTAAAGGTTATGCTTATTGCCAATGTAAGTCTCCATATCTCAGTAGGTTTGGGTTAACGGTTATACAAAATCAAAGAACACAATGCACTCCATTTTTTTGACAAATTTGCATCCTGAACTTAGGAAAATCAGGAAACAAACATCAAGTTATATGTATTCGGTTAATGGATGTCTATCTAATTCGAAATAGGACAAAAACTTCTAGATCATCTTATTCATGTCGTAGCATCCTTTTCATATTTTTATATTTCATGTCATCCACTAATTGTTAGGTTAGTGATTTCAAAAGGTGCTCAGGCGAGGCGAGGCAAGACGAGGCCCAAGTGCCTCGTTTACTATCCAAGCGGCACGCTTCAAAGAGGCGCTGCCTAGGCGCTCACCCGAGCCCATGCGCCGGGTGCTTCGGGTGAGCGCCTGGGTTAAATCAGTCGACCGAACCAGCATGTTAGGTCTGGTTCTATCGCATTTGCGTTAGTTAGTTCAATTGAACCAACTAAAGCACCGATATCTGCCTCTCTCCGTTGCCCCTAGTGACTTTCCCAACCGTAAGCTGACTCCCGCCACCGACATTTTCTTTCTACTACCACTACCTCTCTCCATTGTCACTACCACTATCACTACTCTTCGTTGTCACTGCTCTTCGCTCTACCTCTCTCTGATGCCGTTGTCGCTACTCTCCGTTATCACTGCTCTCTGCAGCCGCTGTCGATGCTCGCCACTGCCACTGTCGTTGCTCACCACTACCATTGCTCTCAGTCAGTAGCCTCGGTCTCTTCTCTTCTCACACTCGACTCAGTACACTGTTAACACTAACAATATACTTATTAACAGTATTTTTTACTTATTAGATTAATAATATATTATTTCAATTCTAATACTGCTAACTTTATTTATTGTTTTGAATTTTGAGACTTTTGTTAATGTGATATTGTGACTTTATACTTAATATTTTCTTAATTTAATATCATGTTTTTATTTAAATAATTATATTTATTAATTATATTATATATTTTTTATATTTTAATGCCTCGCTTCGCTCGGGGAAACGCCTAGCGCCTCAGGCGTTTTGGAACCTTGACGCCTTTTAGCGCCTAGTGCTTTTTAAATTACTGTGTTAGGTGTGGATAGTTGAAATTTGTTTCCAGTACCATGTCATTAACTTAAAGTCATGTCATGCATGCCAACAAGTTCAAACGTACCTAATAAATCCATGCTTAAAACATAGGAAAAAATTATATCTAAGTGCTTCTCAAAGTAATATGCAATTTTTTCTGGTTCCAATGAACATTTTAGAGGTTCAGTATGAACCACAATAAGCCAATGTTATAAGCACATAACCAGATTTTTCATGATCGAACATCAAAACTGAGCAAATACAATATTCTCATGCCATTATATGATTACTGAGTTAGTTTCTGTACAAATTAATTTCATGTCAAACAAAACATTAATACAATGGAGGTACAAGAAGATTAGTACTATTATAATGCAAGCACTATTAGAATGACGAATTCCTAGCAAAAAACTTTTTCAAGACCATTATAATGCAACGAAGAACGTAGTCAAACAATGGTGAAAATCTAAAGAAGAAAGTCACCTCCTCGGATGAAGACGGTCAACCCAGTGAATGATTCCCTCATTATGCTCAACAGTTTCTAACCCATAAATACTCTTGAAATTTGATATGAGGCATTTCTCACGCTCCTTGTACCAGTCTCGGCTATCAGCAAGCGTGACTGCAGTTATTCTCCATGGAAGCCTGTTAAAAAAAAATGAAAATATTGCATTGAGCAGAAATGTGATCAGAAAACAACTTTTTATCAGATCTTAATATGCTATGCAATGATGATACAAGCATAAAAACATAGCAACAATACAGCCAAATGCCAAAAGTTACAGAAGGGCCAGAAAGGAAGAGATGATACAGCATGAAAGTAGATAGGCACAAGGCATAATTCTTGACAGTGTCAGCCAACCCAATATGAACTGATGTGAACCTACCAGGTTCACTTGGAACTAACTCAGTTTTGATCAATAGAATGTTGATAAATAAGAATGGGTTCAGACTCAATAACTTGAACCTGCTGATCTGAATTGAGTATTAATAAAAACATTAAATATTTTAAATTGTCCTACATGAGTTAAACACACACCATACTTGTATAATAAAGGGAAATCATGCTGTTGATAAGGTTAAGCAAGTTTATCATGTCCTGTCTAAGAAACATAAATGGATTGTGAAGCAATGCTACCATTACATTTTTTACCTAATCTAAGGTTGCAAATTGACTTAAATGGAATAGATTGTGTTGCAAATTGACGAATTGAATAGGTTTGATGTCGTGACATGATTATCATACAAGTGGCTTTGTGTTGACAATCCACATTCGGTAAACACATCTCACTTGACATGAACATGACATAAACCAATTGTCAACCAGACTATTAATGGAATGAGGTAATGAGATCAGCAATGCAGCAAAATATTCTGCCCTTGCATCATATGTTCTGAGTTCAAAATCCAAACCAAACTTTCAATCCTGATATCTAATGTCTAAAACTACATAAGTTTCCAGTCCAAACTAAATGAACTCTCTCAAGGTTTCCTACTGGTGCAATAGAACAGGCAGTTTTGGAAAAAGCAGGATAACTAAAACTTGAACAGCAGAAAAGTAATGTCTGGAAAAAGAAAACCTCACTAAGATTTTGAGCGCACCCAAAATATATGATCCCCAGAGCTAAACCAATAGCTGTTGTTCCAGTACCCGAATCTAGGACTAGAACAATTTGCTGATCTCTTCCAAATACGTGAGCTTGAGAAAGGTATTTCACTAGCCGGATGATACCTATAAGATAAAATCAGAACAGACAGTCTGGTGCAGATATCTGGTCATCTGTTGATGTATAAAGCATCAAATTCTTGCAAAATAAATGTGAGAGAATAGGAGTGATGACAAAATAAGAGCTGTAAGTTTGATTCTTTAATGTATAAAAAAATATGTTGACTTATGATTGTAGATATCACTTAGTAGATAAGAATATACAGCTACAAAATGTCAGCTGTAGATGGGAGCAAATAGAAGAAAGAGATAAACCACTAAAAGATACAATAGTGTTAACAGGGTTACTATATGCATCATTTAAAGGGGGCAAAGAAGAACAACAGAACAGGTTAACTGCATCTATGCTACTTCGGTTCCATAAGAATTGATGCTATTATTATTCACATGCAAGATTCAAACCTACTACGAACATAACAATAATAACATTTTATCTTGGTTTCATCCATTTATTATTCACATTTCTTCTTCTCCAGCCTCTCATAAATTATGATCTCATCCACAAATCACTTTGCAAACACTTCATGCACAATTTTTTTAAAATTGAAGGAAAAAAAAATCTTCTACCTACTTATATATTACAGCTAATATGCAAATATGTACATGATGATTATAAGGATTTGAAGATGCAGCTAACACATGGGAAATTTAACAACATCAGTATGTTTCAACAGAAGCTGATTGGAAAATTAGTTTTTTTTTAAGAATTGGCACAAATGGTTACTTGTTTCTTCAAAATTTTGAAATACTTTTTCAATGTTAGACATGAATATAGAACCAAGCATTTAAGTGCTACTGGCATACCCAGTTTGTTGGTTGGTGACACATTATCTAGTGCTGGTACAGCATGGAAAAATATTGTGCCAACATGGGTAAACTTGGCAGCAAAGTTAGCAAAGAGACTACAAAACCTGGTGATGAGGGAATTTATTGAGAGAAAGATTGTAAGATATAAATTGGTCTTGTCTGAAAAACAGTTTATTACTAGTTGAGTAATATCTATCTTTCCAAAGAGTATAAATTTCAGTATTGAATGGTACATTATTTCTCTTAATGTGCTACTGTGGTTACCACTTGTTGTTTTCTATAAATTTCAACTTTCATTCAAGTGTTGATATTTTTCTTTTATATTATCTTTTCAATGTTGAATTCCCAAAAACAACTCAAACATGCAACCTAAATTACTTGGCCTGTAAAAACAGAAAAAGCGAAAGTTTTCTAAACCTTGCATGCTCGTAATAATGGTTAGAACACAACAAAAAAATCATGCATAAGATACTAAAATTGCAAAAGTGTAGGAAGAGAGGAACTACACCAACTGAATCAATGAGCAGA
Source organism: Musa acuminata AAA Group (assembly GCF_036884655.1). Lineage (NCBI taxonomy): Eukaryota > Viridiplantae > Streptophyta > Magnoliopsida > Zingiberales > Musaceae > Musa > Musa acuminata. The sequence continues at coordinate 28,884,706 of NC_088333.1, read as the reverse complement.
CATTGTCCAACTAAAACAAGTTGAAAAAAGCTTTTATCAATGGAGTATACCATGTGAATTATAAATGCCTAGATTGTAAAGGAAAATATCCAATCATATGATGGCTGCCCCTGTGTATGAGAGGTTGAGTTCTAGAGGAAAGTTGGATCCTTGAGATAGATGCAACATATAGAGATTGACAATATATGAGTTTTTTATTCAAAACAGAAAATTGACAACAGGAAACTAAGATTACAAGCTGGATAAACAACATAGCATTACTAGCAAAGCTGTATAAATTGTGAAACCTTTCTGATAAAGTGTTTGCAATACAGACTCTTTGGGTAACAACCACGTAGCATATAGATTAACTCAAGAACGCTGTCCTTCATAGTTCATCAGTGATTAGACAAAGGAAGATGGATTCTGATAAAAAAAATACGCTTCCCTATTATTGATAAAAATATGTATCTAAAAGAAAGTTTGTAAGCTAAGAAATATATGACTATATGTATGAACCACATAAATCTACCCAATTCTATTAACCAATGCAATATGGCATATTGTTCATATGAAATGGAACAAACACTATGTAAGGAATTACATGAAATGATCATACTACCTAAGGACCAAATAAAAGCACTTTTGAATTCACAAGCATAAGAATGGATTCGTTCGATGACATTAATCAAAGAGAATTTGCTTTCAAGATAATGATCAAATCAGCCTACCCAATAATCCTACGACACTGCAAGCACCTTCATTGACAATCACAACTCTTCTCAAACTCGTTTCACTTGAACACTCCGAAAGAGGATCTCCACGGCCATCCATAGGCACACTATCACTCTCCTCCAAATTCAAACCATTAGAATTCTTCAGAATATCATCCACCCAGAGGACATTCCCCTCACCACCTGCAACCGACTCGGCGTGCTTCAGAAGCATCTCTTCCCTCCTCGCGTATGTGGAGCGCTCGACGTAGCTCACGCTCCCATACATCAACGACACCAGATTGTAGCCGGTGGGCACCTCCGGCTGCTCTCCTCTCAGCAACAGGTGCGCCCTTAGCCCCCTCTCCGCACAACAAACAGCTGCACCAAAGCCCATCGACAATCAAGTTCAAATCTTGAAAGGGGAGGGAGAGAGGGTGATCCTACCAACAGCAGCGGCATGAGCACTTTGGCAGCCTCCACAAGTGACCTACCAAAGAAATCATGAAAACAATAATGCTCATGATTTCGATGCAAATGATGAGACAAGCGCCAAAAGGGAATCACCAGGTCGGTAGCAGAGTGGCGTCGGAGGAGCGGGACGAGGGCATCGAGCTTTCTCGCCTTGTTGCCGTTGACCAGGGGATGCAAGAGGTCGTCCCGGATCAAGTAGAAGAACGGGGCATCGAAGTCCCTGACCTCGACGGTCGAAGCAGGGCCACCAAAGACGGGGGCGAGGTCGCTGGAGTATGAGGACGAGGAGAGGGAGATGCTGTGGATTGGGGCGGCCGGGGAGGGCAGCATCCACTGGCGGTGGAGGAGAGAGGAGCAGCGGCGGACGAGATTAAGCCTCGAGACAAGGGGCCGCGGCCGTGGAGGTGGGACTGTGAACCGGCACAGCAACATCCGCTTCGCCGCGACTGCGCGCTTCGAAGTGGCAGCAGCGTATGTTTGACGACTCTGGTCCTCCTTTTGTCTTTGCTGTCATTTCTATTATCCTCCCTGGTAAATTTAAAATTAAAGAATAAATCTCATATTCAAATCAAAACATCATTTGCTATATTAATTTTTTTTTTCAAAAATTAATATTATATATATATATATATATATATATATATATATATATATATATATATCATCAGCAGATAAGAGATAAGTTTAAACAAAAAAAAAAAACAATTATTCAAGTCACATTAAAATATAAACCTTATTATTATTGAAAATAACATTAAATCGATTTTATTCAAAATATCCACGTATAGATTTACATATTAATCTTTAGGTAATTTTTCTAAAAAATATTTATATTTTAATTATTTTTCAATCAATACCCTTATTTTATTTTCCCTAATTTTAAAAATACTCAAACCATCCCTCAAAATTTTTTTCACTTATTACAGTTTTTTAGTCTGTGGCCACAGTATTTTAGCCATCACAACAAAAACACTTAAAATCTATTTGAAAATACTATAAATAATATAAATAGACTTTTAACCTCAATCAAACTGGCTAGAAGCCTAAAAATATGATATTATAATTATCTATGATGAATGACAATCAAAAAGGCTTAATATGATGATATTTTATAGTATTTTTTAATAATATTTTTAATACACAAATAAAACACTGTAAATGTTATTAAAAAATACTATAAAACGAGCCAAATGAAAACCTCATAACAGTTGGAAACTGATTAAAAGAATAAACAAAAAAGATTGATGAGCAAATTTTAAGAGATATTCTAGATTTTTTTTAAAATTAAAGATATTATTTGAAAAAAAAAATAAAAGAAGCGAATGTTTTGAAAAACATCTAAAATCTTATTATATATATATATATATACATATATACATATATATATATATATATATATATATATATATATATATATATATATATATATATATATATATAATTTTTGTAGCTCCTAATTTCCACATTGATCTCTCAATTCACTTTTACTTGCATGCAAGTTTGCAAAATCTTAGACATTAACCATAACAGTAGACATATTCCAAGAATTTCTTACCAAATAGGGTTAATATGTTGGACATTAACTTGTTAAAACAATGAACAACCATATGATGCATCAATTTGCATTGTCTGACGGCTCGAGAAAGATGGCAACACCTTTCTCATGCCGTTTGCCGCCATACGGGAAATGTCCCTGTCGATACCCAGCTGTGAACAACCAACTACATCTATCGCTGAATGACTTGTAATAATACTCATCTTACTTACCTTGAAGTTTCTAATGTGGTGCTAAGGTTCAAAGATATCAGAAGCTTCCGCCAAAACCATTAGGAGAATCCAAATGTGAATTCTCATCATTGGATGTAGCTCCAGCAAATGTAGGTTGAGCTTGAACTTATACTTCTAAATTCAACTCAGTGAAAAAACAATTATGCATGTATTTGCCAGCATCAATTAACTACCAAAACTGGTGCAAAAAAGTACCTAATTCAGCTCACTGGAGTTGTCAGCTGCTATACTGAACACTAAAAAGATTAATAAATAAATAAAAACACACGTACATCGTATCCAAATCTATATTCAAAAAGGTGTAAGCACAGGACTGAAATCTAGATACAAAAAGGCTTACATGGTGGTGAGCGTCAATATTTGATTGATTTAGAGTGCCAGAATAGTCTCTTCTTTTTTCTTTTTTGTTTAGCTCTACGTATAAGTTCATGCTGAATTTAGTAAAGTGATTAATGTAAAAAACACATTCATAAAAAGGTTACTATAGCACCTGATCTTGGTAAGTAATTTTGTATCTTAGGCTGTGGCTTGTATTACAGAACCACATAACACTCGATCTGCATTCATCCAACTGACCTGATACAATCATAAAATGACTGCTATTTCTCCTGGCTTTTATGAATATATATGGAATTCTTTACAATATCCAGATGTTGAATTTAAGCATTCAAAGATAATCTCCAATGTACCATGAAAAATGGCCATCTACTGTCTAGCATATATTTCTGTCCAAATCTTTTAATCGAAAAATAAATGATGGCAATCTAAAGCAATATGTTGTAAGAAAAAAAAACAAAAATAAGAGGTTGAGAACATATTAACAAAATCCTCTATTACAAACATGACTTTGTTAAGCACAGATGGGATGGAGATTATTTCATGACAACGCATAATCTAACCCCTTACAAGAGAATCTAGAGCGTAAACCCGTACCTTTCTGAAGCTGAACTTATAAAAAGGCATTTGGCTCAGGCACAATACTGCAGTTTCTCCCAAATTTGGAGCTAAACAAGTCAGATTGTCTCTTCTTTGTTCAAACAAATCGACAATTTTCATGCATGGATTTTCTGGATGGTGGTATAGATGCAAGAAGGAATCAAGGCAAGGTGATTCACTTAATACCAACTTCTCTCTTCCTCTTCACCGACCTTTGTCACCTTTTGCTGCAGGGCCGGAGGGAGATCTTATTTTCAGGGCTTGCAATAGAATGTGTAATCGGGGCAGTTCATATGATCAAGTTGGTTGATGATGCAATCGTATTCTGCCAGGATGGCCAATAGCAACTTAAGAACCTCAGACTGCTTCACATACTCCAATGATTTTTTACCTGAAAAAAATCATGCTAGTCCAGAATGATTTATCTCAGCTACTCACAGAGTCGAGGGTTGACTTTGGCAAACCTATTTGGATCACTCCAGATAATGGAACTGTCTTGGTCTGCCCTTTAGAGACCATAAACACCATACGGATCATGATCAGTTGCCACTTCTACTAATTACTGGAAGCAGGTTGGCACCTCAGCAAGCAAAAACTGTATCCACCACAAGGCACTTGGTGTTCATAAACTGCATCCTTATATATCTTACAAACTACACATGGGAATTCATTAAACATCAAAGTAAATGACAAAGTTTGAAAATGCTTCCTGTGGACAGAAACTGGAAATACAAAGGTTTCCTCGTCATACAGTAATAGATCTAAACCAGAAGAGGGCTTGGCATCTTATCACTTAAACATCAAAATATCATCCTAATGGGCAACTGCTGGTGACATCTTAATCCCAGAAGCGAGCATGCTACTTAAAAGTCTATTAACTACCTTTGTATTCACAGGTGTAATTGGAATAAAGACTGTGATCACCTTGTTTGGCTGTACTTACAGAAAAACATGCTGCAAGCAAGAGCCACAACACACTCATTCACTTATGTTTTGGGGTGAGTAGAAATAGTAAAATTTGGAAAGGTTCTTGGTGTGGCTCCCCCTTAAGTACTGATTCTTAGATTTGTTCAAAGCTGCTTTCCAAGCTACCATGATCAGTAAAATACAGACTTATCCAATTTATAATATGCCGAATAAAATTTAATCTTCCACTATATTATGAATGTATCCAGAATATTTGCATTGATTATCAAACTACCAACAGATTCAATTCAGACTTAACAGCACAATTATAAGGCCTCACATGTCAATTAGAGTCGAACCTTTCTTTAATTAATGATATGAACATCTCTTGAATATTTCCATCGATTATTGACTCCACAGATTCAATTGTCTGATATTTTAGGTGCAAGTATACAACCTAAATGTAATAATGGATCATTCTCTATCATGATCCTTATCTTAATATGGTAGTGTAAAACCAATATAGTCTACACCTTGTAAATGGCTACTTACCAAGCAAAAATATGGATTTTTGACTGGGTTTCTCCATTATAACTAGCTTCAGACCAAGTGTTTTCTTCAAGACATGCTAGATCTAAATCAATATCCATTGTTACTCAGCAGGTGGGAAGCTTTGTTGTGCTCCGCCAGTTACGAATGTCCCCTCAAACGTTCCAAAACATGCAGCTTACATGTATACTCATGAATCACACTGATTTACAACTAAAAGCATGGTGGGTTTAAATAAGCCTGGTTAGAGAAAAGTGATGAACATTCCTTGGATAATATTTGGGGTTTACAGTTAAATGAGAGGGTTTATTGATTTTTTTGCCATTAAAATTATCACTGTCCACATTAATTGCATGTCAGGAATGTCGGACTATTTTATGTTGTATGCTCCCCCTTTTGCCTTATCCCTTGTTTTCTCTTTTTTCCTTGTTCACTTCCATAATATCATTCCATTAGAAGTAACATGGAGGCTCATGATCCTTCCTTTTTTGATGACAGGTCAGGCATCTCTTTCCTTCGGAGAAAGTATGAATTTATTTACAATGGAAACATGATAAAAAATTTTGCCACAAGCCAAAATCAGCTTGATTGTTCAACAAAATTTCTCTACTTGCATAAAAATTTTCACTCTTTAAATAAATGAACTTGGACTAGTTACCTATATGATACAGGATTAGCCTTTGGTTTTGTTGCACTGGTCTTCTAGTGCTTCACTTTACACGTCCTCTCACTTCTATTCTCCCCATTTTCACACATCTATTAGAAAAGAGTTTTATTGAGATATACACATTTAGAAGAAAAATTAATATAAACAAGAAAGAATATTGAATGCATAAGATTAACTCAAACAAAAGGTACAAAAACATGCCAAAAACATATGCAGATTAAAGCCAAACAAGTAAATGATATTGTAGAAAATCCCATGATTAAGGGATTCTATAATCCCAAAATTAAGGGAATCTATCCCCTATTTTGGGCCACTCAATCAAGACCAAAGCATCCCATATTATAGGAAATAGAGTAGAATGAAATATTGTATAGAATCAATTATTTGTAATCAGCCTATGTATGTCTTCCTTTGTATACAGAAAAAAGAAAAAACGAATAAGAAAAATTATATTCTCTTGTGTTCATGGCATCAGAGCCCAATTCCTAGAGAAATCGTTCTTCTTCTTTCTTTCAGCCTTAATTGATAAAAAAGTTTCCTCTATTTAGCTACTCTTCGGATCAGCACCAACTATTTCTTATTTCTTGTTTGCTTGTGAGGAACCTACACTACTATGTTTGGAGGAGAGAAGATGAAACCATTGCTTCCATCTCCAACAAACAACTTAGGTGAAAATCCATCCTTGCTGATTACAATGCATAAACTCAACGGACAAAACTTTCTTCATTGGTCTTAGTCCGCAAAGTTGTATATTCAAAGAAGAGGAAAGATCAACTATTTGATCGAATCAATCACAACACCTGCAGAAGATGATCTCAAGTTCGAGTGTGGGATAATGAAAATTCCATGATCATATCATGGTTAATAAACTTTATGGAACTAGAAATTGATCAAATATACATGTTTTTACCAATAGCAAAGGAGTTATGAGATGCTGTGGTTGAGACGTATTCAAATATGAGGAATTCAGCCCAAGTATTTGAGATTATGACAAGAGCTTAATATTTTTTATGATTTTGAGTGGTCATGTGCTGTTGATAGTGCTCAATACATAAAAATGCTTAAAGCCTTTTAATTTTTGATAGGTTTAAACAAAAAACTAGATAAAGTCCATGGAAGGATATTGTAGAAGGATCCATTGTCATCTATCCAAGCTATATTTTCCAAAGCTAGAAGGGAGGAAAGTAGAAGACATGTCATGATGGGATCTTCTACTCCATCTGTGGTTGCAGAAAATTCTGCACTTATTATGATAGCTGAAATTAATTCTTTTGCTGATGCTGATGTTGAGCAACGTAATCAAAGGAAGTTAATAAAGGCAAAGTTTACTGTGATTTTTGAAAAAAAACTAAGACATACAAGAGAAACTTACTGGAAGATTCATGGAAAACCAGCAAACTGGAAGAACAATCGAGTTCCAGATAAGGCTAATAGCCAAGGATTTTAAGTAAACTATCAATCTGCCACCATCTCTAAAGGAGACAAAATGCCTCTATTCAGTAAGGAACAAATTGAGCAACTGTTTAAGTTTCTGAACAATCCCAAAATCTTAATCCTTCTCCTTCATCATCTTGCTCTTTGGCCAAAAAAGATAATTGTTTCACAATTTTGCATGCTTCTTTTGGTCTTAAGGCTCCTTGGATCATAGATTCAGGTGCAACAAATCATATGATTAACCTTTCACACTTGTTTTCCTCCTACACACCTTATCCTAGAAACTCTAAAATAAAAGTTGTTGATGGATCACTTTCTTCTATAACATGAAAATGCACGATTGCAATTTCAGATTCCTTTACACTAAATTCTGCGTTTTATGTTCCGAACTTGTCTTGTAACTTGTTGTCTATTAGCAAACTCACAAAGGATTTGCGATGTGTTGCTAAATTCTCTTCTTTTCATTGTGAATTTCAAGACCTGTGTTCGAGGAGGACGATTAGCAGTGTTAAAGAGAGTGAAGAACTTTATTCTCTTAAAGAGGACACTACTTGGAATGGACAAGCTCAGTTAATAATAAATAATAACACTCCCTCTACTAGTAGTGAAATAATGTTGTGGCACTATAGACCAAGGTATACAGTTTCGAATAATATCACCCGTAGCGGGCGGTACGTACTGGTCCGTCAGTTGACCGGTACACGAACCGTTCTGTCATGGACTTAGCTAGTTTTGCCTAAGTCGTGCGGCACCCTTGCGTGTCCGTCCGTAAAGGTCAGCCTCCCCGAAGCCTCCCATGTCCCTTAGGACCCACAAAAAAGAGAACGGGTTAGAGAAAACGCCTCATTCGGGATCCACAAGCAAACATTTCCGAAAACATTTCATAGACATTGCAAATTACAAACAGACTTTACAAGCTCTGAACAGTTGCACAACAAAGGGTAAAATGATCTACTACAGACCAAAAATCTCTCACAAGTATCCACATAACACAATCTTTATTTACAAATCTAAAACGGCCATCAAACCCAACTAAAATGGGATTATTAAGCCTTTGGCTGTCCCTCTACATGATAGGCAAAGTATGAACATACCAAAAGACACGGACATACATAAGCATTGCATCAAACATCTTGTTTAGAAGTTTGTCCGTGACATTCTCCCCCACTTATTCCTTCGACGTCCTCGTCGAAGCCTTTGTCGACACTGAAACTCCTCGCCTTTGTTGAGTCTTCAATCTTCTGCTCCAGCTGCAATGCGCCTCCTGGCTCCCAACTTCTCTCCGCTGCTGTTTTTGAGTAGTCGAACCTTTGATCAGCCATGTTACTTCAACTCACCAATGACTCTGACTCTGGTGTGGGGTTGCCTGAGTTGTGTTGATCCATGTTGATTCCTACGGATCCTCTAGATGAAGGAAAATACCGTCCTTACTATGCGCCAGTCTCTCAAATGCCTCATGCTGCTTGAACTGGGTGGATGCTTGTTGGAGCTTTAACGAGCATCGCCTCGCAAACTTTCAAAGTTTTTGATCATTCCTCCACAAAATTTGCTCATCGACTATTATTTTACTTAGTTGTCACTTCCAAGTAGATTCGCATCACTTCCGCTTTCGATTGACATTCTGTTGGAAAATGAGGCGGATACTCTACTCTCAGTAGCACTGATCACCAATGGTGAGAATTTGACAACTATTGTCTTCTATTATCTTCGAAGAGTCTTTGAACCAATGCAAAGCTCCTCTGCTGGATAGATAAGAAAATTGGGGTACTCGGTTTTGCTCATTCTCTTAAGGGTTAAGAAGGCAAAGGTTACTTGACTTCGCCCGCCTCCTCGAAGTTGTACTCTATGAATCGAACTGGTTACTGGCCTTCATCGGCTCTTTGCTCACACTTCTGAAGCACTTGAAATGTTTGCACTCCTTGCATTGAGTTAGTTACTATGATTCACCTTCTCAATGCCATCGAACTTCTGGAATGTAGGAAGTTTTCACCCCAACTTGGAGTAATTCTCTAATAGATCTGGTCGCCTCTGGGATTGTATCGTCTTCTCCATCAATCCTGCCGCCTACTCCACTGAGTAGCAAAAGTACAGCACCGCGTACTGCCTGCTTCGTTCCTTGGTCGTGCACTCTTGCATGACCCAAAGCCCTTCACTTTCGGTTATCTTGATGAAAAGCTCATTGACACCGATCTTATGAAGTTCCTTGGCCTCTGCCCTTCAGCCTTATCTCGGTACTTGGAGTTTGCCTCTGCATACTCCACCTCCTCGGCCCCTTTCACGACCAAGCGCTCTCCCTCCATGAGAGCAAGGGATCAATGACTTTCACGGAAGTCCCGCCTCTACGGTACCATAGCGCTGTCATGCCCATGGCCCTACTATCCGTCGCCTCGCATCTGCATCCCTTTTCTTCACAATCAGTAGATATGTCTCTGTGGCACTCCTCCGAGTCCACCTCCATTCTAACTGATGCTTGATTTTAGGTAGCTAAGTCCCTCTGGACTCGTCGTCGCTTCCTCACCCCTTTCGACCCCCTGCTTCAACACCTATGTGTTTTTCAAGCAGCTCCCTTTAGTCGATGGAAAGACAGACTGCAACTCTCATGCATGGCCTCTGCCATCACGTTGTAGGATTTGCACCGATTCTGTTATCCTTAGCTTCCTTGGTAGCAACGTTCGCTTACTCGACCTTGTCCTCTGACTTATCGGGCTCCCTTAAGCGAATATGAGCTCTGGAGCAGTCCAACTCTCCAGCTGCTTCGATCATACCTCTGTATGATCAAGTCCCTCCCATGGGACTCACTGGTACTTGCATTCGAACTTTTCCCTTGGTGGAACACAGCCCCCATATGCTGATGACCAAGGCTTTCATCCGATGCAAAATTCGATGCACGCACGGAAAACCCGCCTCTGCTGTACCATGGCCTTCACTCCTTGAATCCATAGCCCTTCCTGCCGTCGTGTTGTTCGCCAAAGTGGAGCTTCCAATAGCTCCCGATCATACCTCCATATGATCTAGCCCCTCACAGGACTCATTCATGTGTATCGCATTGCCACGAATTGTTCCACCACGATCCACTGCACCATGTCGCCTCCTGGTGACATCTCCATTGCATTATGATCCTTGTGGGATGTACTCGAATTGTGATCCCTCCATGTGTGGCCTCTGCCAATACATCGCAGGGTTTCTTCCACCTTCGATTTTATTCGCTCCTTTGGCAATCGACCTTCATCCACCCACTCTTGGGTTACACCTAGATGAAGCATCACTCTAGGACAGTCCGTCGCCTAGTAGCTCCCAAAGTTCCCCGACTTCACTACAATTAGTGCACCATTGTTTGGATCTTGGGCCTCTGCCCCTACCAGCACAATCGTCGCTATGCACCGCTTCCTTCATAGCAACTTGAATGGCAACACTATGGCATATTCTTCAAAAGTACTTACCTCCGCGTTCTCTTGTCCTGTGTTAAGGCCTTCTGAACCTAACTTCGCCTCTACAAGTTGAGTCGCCTTAGTTCCTCCATCAAATGCTTCTCCGAGATAAGGTGCATGTGCCCAGAAGCTCCCTTCGTCCTTGGCATCATGCAAGATGAGTCCACTTTGTCAGAATGAAGGACCCATGGAACAACATGATCCTGCTCTTGCCTCTGCAAGAGTTCATGTCCTTGACCTCTGTCCAAGGAAAGCACTGTGCCTCCGCTCCATGGTCTATCTTCTATGCTGGCTCCCTTCATGCGACTTGGGTACTTTACTAAGTTACACCCAAGTTGCTCCGCTCCTCATTTTTTCATTGAGTTGATGGTGGCCCTCGCGCCCACCATTCCACGAGTCAGCCCTCCCTTGAGTCCGATCTTTATATCGACTCCAAGTGTGCCTTCATTTGTGTTGCTTTGGGTCGTTCCCCCACTTGATCTCGCAATGCATCCACCAATGCATTCTCTCAAGCGAGATCATGCGACGACTCCTCGCCGCTTACTCGGTCCATTGAGCTTCGTGGAGTTTTTGTTTGTTGAGGTACTCCTCCTCAACATGTGAGGTCCATCCCACATGATTCTCCCTCTGGAGAGCCGGGACTTATCCCTCCTGGATAACTATCTCATTGGAGCAACATCTCTCTTCGTTTCGGAGACCACCATCCCCTTGGACTACTCCAATTTGCTGAACAAACTATGCATTGTTCTGCCTCCTGCAAACGCACTTGCTAGATTACAACTCCACGTCAATACAGCCCCCGCTGCACCACTCAAGGCCTAGCAACATGCTGAACTCGTTGCACATTTCAACCTCCTACGGACGTATCCTTCACATACCGAAGAGAAAGTTTCAATGCTCCATGGCGCCGAGTTTCAGTCGCCTTGGGATGGCCGCGAACATTCCATCGTCTGCATACAAGCCCATGTATGAGTACCGAATTCTTTGAGTTAGTAATTCCCCTCACCTCTGTGAGCTTTGCACAACTCTTACGATCGCTGAGCAACTCATTCCACCTTGCATAGTCTCATCCTTTACCAACCGCCTCGCTTGCCTTGAGCACCATCAAGTATAGTTGTCAACGTTGAGCCGTAGCTCAAACTCAACCATCCCAACCTTTGTGCGCTTCACATTCTTCCAAGCTTGCCTGTTCTCGTGGTGCCTCTTGCACGAAAGGTTGGCCATTCCTCATAATGTCAATCTCAGGTGCTCGCTCCTCCGAGCGACTCCTTTTCCCTACATCTCCATGCTCGTTTTCCCTCAAACGGTCGCACGTGTGCTGACTGCCCTCAACGCAGCCCCGCTAGGTCCCCCACATTTGCATACTAAGTGTTTCTATGAGTGCTTGTCCCGCTCTGATACCATCTGTCATGGACTTAGCTGGTTTTGCCTAAGTCGTGCGGCACCCTTGCGTGTCCGTCCGCAAAGGTCAGCCTCCCCCGAAGCCTCCCATATCCCTCAGGACCCACAAAAGAGAGAACGGGTTAGAGAAAACACCTCATTCGAGATCCACAAGTAAACATTTCATAGACAATGCAAATTACAAACAGACTTTACAAGCTCTGAACAGTTGCACAACAAAGGGTAAAATGGTCCACTACAGACCGAAAATCTCTTACAAGTGTCCACATGACACAACCTTTATTTACAAGCCTAAAACGGCCACCAAACCCAACTAAAATGGGACTAGTAAGCCTTCGACTGACCCTCTACATGCTAGGCAAAGTATGAACATACCAAAAGACACTGACATACATAAGCATTATATCAAACATCCTGTTTAGAAGTTTGTCCGTGACAGTCCGTTACCGAACGGTATATATATATATATATATATATATATATTTTTTTTTTTTTTTTTTTTTTTTTTTTTAAGGCGACGTCGCGTCACCTTTTATAAAAATATTTTTTATATAAAAAATCTTATATATATATATATATATATATATATATATATATATATATATATATATATATACCGTCCGATATACCGAACGATATACCGCTCGGTATACAGTATCGTACCGTACCGAGCAAATGTTAAAACACCGGTATGGTACGATATTTCAAACCTTGCTATAGACTATGCTACCCAAGCTTTCTTTATTTGTAGAAGCTTTTACGTTCATTGTTCAGAAATAATAACAATTTACTATTTCAATGTGAAATTTGTCAAGTTGCTAAACACCATCACACTGTTTTCCTTCTCGGCCTTACAAAGAATCCAAACCATTTGGTCTTACACATAGTGCCATTGGGGGATCTTCTAAGGTGACAAATCTGTTTGGAACCAAGTGGTTTATAACATTTATTGGTGATCATAGAAGAGTATGTTAGGTTTACCTCTTAAAAGAAAAATATGATGCTGAAAAAACTTTCAAGAACTTTCATACCATGATCCAAAATTAATTTCAAGCAAAAATACAAGTTTTAAGAACTAACAATGGTAGATAATACTTTAATATCATTTTTGGTTCCTACTTGTCAGAGTTGAAATAATCCACCAATCTTCATGTGTTGATAGACCCCAACAAAATGTACAGAACGAAAAAATAGACACCTACTTGTAGTAGCATGCTCTCTTTTATTTACCACTTGTGTTCCTAAATATTTTTGGGGAGATGTCATTCTTATTGCTTCATATTTGATTAATCAAATGCCTACCAAAATATTTAATTTTCAAACAATCTTGATCATTTATCCGTATGTAAAATTGTTTAACTCTCTTCCACCAAAGATATTTTGGTGCATTATTTTTTTCCATATTCATAACCATCACCAAAGTAAACTTGAACCTCGTGCATTAAAGTGTGTGTTCACTAGCTACTCCCCAACTCAAAAGAGTTACAAATGTTATGATCCTATATTGAAAAATATATTTGTCACTATAGATATCATATTCTTTGAAAACCAAGCAATCCTCTTCAGGGGGAGAATTCTATCCAAGAAAATTGTTTCTGGAACTATCTCTACCAATCCCTATTTCCTTGTCAGATTCATCTCCTTTTTTCCCTCTGCCAAACCTACCTAGCCAACAACCAGCTATTCCCGTTGATACTCCTAAACCCAAATCTCCGACACCACAACCTGCTATTGAACAGTCTAGTTCAAGGGAGAGTCATCACTATTATTGCTCGTGTGTATTCAAGATAGTGGAATCTAGAAAAGTTCCTGAGTACTACCAAGAGTCTGAACCATATCCAGACATTGGTAACTCTATTCCTTCCTCCGATCTTGAAGTTCTCATTGCCACTGGATCTTGATGTTCTCATTTCCACTTGTACAATGCATCCTATATCTAAAGATGTGTTCTATAATAGATTGTCTCCGGCCAGGCTTTTACAACTCACTTGTATGGTTTAGAAGTTCTAAAAAATATATAAGATTAATTCTAGAATAGAGAGAGGCAATTATGAAGGAGATGAGAGCTCTTCAAGAAAATGATACTTGAAGCATGGTGCATCTGCCAAAGGGGAAAAATCCAATGTGAAGCAAATGGGTGTTTACTATTAAATATAAGGTCGATGGTTCTATTGAAAGATACAAAGCCAGATTGGTTGCAAAAGGATTCACTCAAACATATTATCACGGACAAAGTTATAAATGGGGTGTTTGATGTAATGCTCATGTATGTCCGTGTCTTTCGATTTTATTCATACTTTGCACAGCATATAAAGGGTTGACAATAGGCTTAGCAACCCCATTTTGGTTGGCTTTGGTGGCTGTTTTAAGCTTGTAAACGAAGATTATGTCATATAGGCATTTCGGTCTGTAGTAAACCATTTTAGACCCTTTATTGTGCGACCATTCAGAGCTTGTAAAGTCTATATTTATAATTTGCATTAACTATAAAGTGTTTGCTGAAATGGTTACTTGTGGATCCTGGGTAAAACGTTTTCTCTAACCCATTTTCTCTTCTATAGGTCCTTAGGAACCATAGGAGATTTTGGAGAGGCTGACCTTTACGGACGAATACGCAAAAGTACCGCACAACTTAGGCAAAACCAACTAAGTTCGTGACATTTGGTGTCAGAACAGGACAAGCACACTTAGAAACACATAGCATACAAACGTGGGGGACGAGGCTACGTCTAGGGCAGCCAGCACGCGCGACCGTTTAAGGAAAACGGGCATGGAGATGTAGGGAAAGGAGCCGCTCAGAGGAGTGGGCATCCAAGATTAGCATTCAAAGGAATGGCCAACGTTTCGCACGAGAGGCACCACGAGAACAAGCAAGCTGGGAAGAATGCATAGCGCACAAAGGTTGGGATGGCTGAGTTCGAGCTACGACTCGACGTTGGCAACTAAACTTGATAGTGCTTAAGGTAAGCGGGGCATTTGGTAAAGAATAAGACCGTGCAAAGTGAGATGGGTTGTGTCACGACCCGAGTCTGATGAGCCAACTGGCCAATAACTCCATTTTGGTCCTTCAACCACAGAGCAAAATACTTAAGCGGGAGTTAACATAGTACACTCATCAGGCCCTTATAAGCTAATCATACACATTGCCCACTTCCGATGTGGGACTAATGGGATGTTACAATATCCCCAACTCAATTAGCTTGACGTCCTCGTCAAGGCCCGACATAACCCAGATCGAACCCTAGCATAGTGCATGTGAGGTTTAACTCAGTGGTGGCTCCACGCCATGATGAGTTCTCGACTCCATCCACGGGTAGCCCTTTCCTACTCGAGCCCTCTCACCCTGCCCAAATGCTAGGTAGGCTCTGATACCAAATGTCACGACCCGAGTCCGATGAGCCAACTGGCCAATAACTCCATTTTGGTCCTTCAACCACGGAGCAAAATGCTTAAGCGGGAGTTAACGTAGTACACTCATCAGGCCCTTATAAGCTAATCATACACATTGCCCACTTCCGATCTGGGACTAATGGGATGTTACAGGTTGCTCAATGACCGAACGAGTTGTGCAAAGCTCATAAAGGTAAGGGGAATTGCTAACTCAAAGAATTCGATTTCATGCAATGGTTTGTATATGGATGATGGAATGTTCATGGCCATCCCAAGACGATCGAAACTCAGCGCCATGGAACTTTGAAACTCTCTTTGGCATGGAAAAGATACATCCGTGGGAGGCTGAAGTGTGCAACAAGTTCAACATGTTGCTAGGCCTTGAGGGATGCAACGAGGGCTGTATTGGCGTGCAATCGCAATCTAGCAAGTGCGTTGGCGGGGGCAAAACAATACATAGTTTGCTCAGCAAGGCGGAGTAGTCCAAGGGGATGGTGGTCTCCGAAACTTCTAAAGGGAAGGATACGAAGACAAAAGTTGCTCCAACAGGACATATATCCAGGAGGGATAAGTCCCGGTTCTCCAGAAGGAGAACCATGTGCAACGAACTGCATATGTTAAAGAGGGGGTACCTCAAGACAATAACTCCACAAAGCTCAATGGACTGAGCGAGCAACGAGGAGTCATCACATGATCTCGCATGAGGTAATGCATTGGTGGACGTACTGCGAGATCAAGTGAGGGAGCAATCCAAGGCAACACCAAATGAAGGCACACTTGGAGCCATGTTCACATCATCTGCCATGTTCTTCATATACACGAGTATGACTCAAGGAAAAGCCATACCACTCAAAAGGAATCTGATATTCAACACTGAGGCTTAACATTCATGAATCAGTTTATAAATTCATTACCATATCAAACTTCTACAGATAATCTTAGAGTTCTAGTTGCTTATGTCAACACGTATACCAAAATTTTTCCTGTCAATATACCCTAAGAATGACCTCCATCCTACTGTCATTCACCTCTACAAATCTGACTATTTTGCATGGGAAATTTAGCAGGACAACCAAATTAGCAGTAATTTCTAACTGAACTCATTGTATAAAAATATACAATAGCTTAAACTTTAAATATGCAATACCTAGTGTCTATCCCGCAAGACCAAAAAGGCCAAAGTAGCAAACTAAATGCAAAAGAAATTAGAAAGCATGAGAAATTATATACCATCATGAATTCCCAGCTTTAGTTCCCATCATCTGCTCTAGTTTCCACCATGTTTGCGATCCTGAGATCAGCAGAACATCAATCTGAGAATGATGGTAACCAACAAAAATGTCCTTTGCAAAAGCCTATCAAATGCTCTCCAAAGAATTTTCTGCTTTTATATTCTACATAAACAATAAAAGTTAACAGTATTATTCTAACTATTTGTAATTGGTTATAGGAATCTTTCCCTGCCTATGAGTCCAATTGAGAATAATATCACTAGTGTTTTCTATATTAGTCCTCCTTTCCCGGCTATTATTCTTACTGTCAGTCCTGTCTCTGACTCTAAGTTTCCTGTCTCTAACATCATACCGCTGCCACTAATAGTTTTGAGTGGAATTCTATCTAATAGTTAGTTGTGTCTGATAGTCAATAGTATTAGCCTAGGAAAGAGGTTTTACTATCTAATAGTCAATAGTTGTGTCTGATAGTCAATAGTATTAGCGGCGGGCTAATAAACATTAGTGAAAGAGTGGAAGACAGGGTATTGAGAACAAAAGGTAGGATCGGTAGCCTAGGAAAGGTGAACCTACAGACTGAAACGCCCCGATCCTATGGGCAAGCGATTGAACTTATTCTTGCAAGTAGATCAATGCCCCTTCCTCTTTCGTGTTTGTTTTATTGATCTCTTAATAATGTTTGGAATAAGGTTTTACTGTCTTCTCTACCTTTCCTCGAACAGCCAATGCTAATTGGCTTACATTGTATGATTAATGCATCTATATTTCTTCTTTGGACGTATCAATACAACCTCTCAGATACTACTACAAGCAATATCACAAGTCAATTAAAACTTACCTTTCTCTGATGCTGAGTACATCCTTGAGTATCTCTGATAGTTTCTCTAGTTTTTCATTCATCTGCTTCTGTTTGGTTTCTTCTGTCACGGATTGAGACCTTAAGAAATTTTCAATGTCTGTTTCCAGTAATTTAAGTTGCATATCAATATTCTCGAGTATGTGCTCATGGAAGCCTTCTGAACTGTCAACCATCTTCGGAAAATTCGACATGTCACTGCTCACAGATGCCAGAAAAGTTGGTTGTCCACTATCTCCTGATGGTTTGTCTTCATAATTTCCAGCATCTTGATCTTGATGCTCACATTGTTCTGATAAAATTGAAGAGTCTTTTGACTTTGATACTTCAACAGTATCCTCTTTTGGAGAGACGAAATGAATCTGTCGACAGGAATCTGATATGTTATCTTCAGGTTGAATGGCAACTTGTCCAATTAGTTGTGTTTCCTTCAGAGAAATTGCCTAAAGCAGTTTTTTCCCACATAAGTCCACCATATAGAGCTGATTTAACATACAAAATTGGTATATGATGAAATTGTAAAAAGATTCCCTTTAAGAATAGCCAGAAGATCTTTCCTGGGAAATAATAACCACAATAATTTAAATAAAGGATTGCCAGTGTAGAAGATGCCATGATGTGCATGTAAGATGATGCCCTAAATGCACAAGAGGTGCAGAACAAAGAAGTTTTATTAGGCTGCAAGTTACATGTATGCAAACCTTACTTCCTAGTATCTACCACGTGTTGTCATGGACAGTTCATAAGGAATGTGTTCAACGTAATGTCTCTGTATGTCGTGCTTTTCGATTTTGTTCATGTCTTATATAGTATATATAAGGAGCTTGCAGTGGGCTTAACAGCCCCATTTTGGTTGGGTTTCGTTATTGTTTTAGGCTTATAAACATAGCACAGCTTATAGTATGCATGGTAACCTTATTTTTTGTTGGGTTATATTTCCATTTCAAGCTTGTAAATGGAGCATATGTGCAGCAATGACATAGAGGCAAAACAACCCAAAAACAAGGCCTTTAGCAGCCATTGGATGTTTTCCACCAAAAATATTAGCTATCTCAGCATCTTGGAGTTAGCCGGGTGGCACAAGGTTAGATGGGTCGTGTTTTGAGTTGGTTTGTCGCTTGGCTCTATGATAGTGTCATATGGGCACTTATGCATGGGGACTTTTGCGCATGGCAGACTGCCTTAGATGCTTTATTGCACAATCGTTCAAAGCTTGCGAAGTCTATCTTTATATTTTCCATTGTCTATCAAGTGTTTACAAAATTGTATGCTTGTAGAATCCAAATTTAACACTTCTATTGACCCGCTTTCTCTTTTGTAGGTCCTTACGGGACCCTGCAAGGTTATGGGGAGACTAACCTTTGCGAACGGACATGCAAGGATGCTGCATGACTTATGCAAGACCCACCAAGTCTATGACAATGCGGCGTCCAACTACCCAGCTACTTATGTTGTGGATGACTGCAACGACCTTTGGAAGATTGAACACATTTTCCACAAGACCAAAGAGTACATTTATTGTGGCTGGTAGTGATTATTATATGACCACAAGTGGAAACAGATATTCTGATGTGTTTTGACCTTAAAGGTGGAAAGCTATGCTTCAACATTTAACACAAGTACATCTCCAACTTAAGATCCAAATACAAGCAAGAATAAAAAAGAATGAACTAATATCACTTATCCAGTTTCTTCAATGAAAAATAAAAACAAGAACCAACCTACGCTTGTCAGGATATCACTTGTAGTTTATGGCTCAGACATGAGTGCAACTTCTGACAGCAAACCGTGTCAGACTAATTTATATCTACAATCTTTATAAATTCAGTAATTCTCAAGGAGGGTCCTCCCAGAAAATACAAGCTCACATCATGTGTGTAGTCCTGCATGTGGACTGACTTAAATTTCATGGATTCCTATTGCTGTGACTACTTTACAAGAACTCATATGAGTCCTATAACACAAAATTACTATACTTTCTCCACAAAATAAAGCAATAAACAATATAGTGATAAAAAAAATATTAGATGGAAAACACCAAACTTATTTAACAATAAGGTGAATATGCACAATTAACCTCCCATGAGTTGGTGGTATCATGAATTTTCACCTCACTAATAATTGCTAAAAATTTATCGAACACCTCAATGTAGTCACAAGAAATATCAGAAGAAAAAGAACAAACTTAAGAATTTTCACCTCATTAATCTTTGATGAAAGTTTATCAAGAACCTCAATGCGATTCTTTGATTTCTTTAAGGCCTGCATCAACTTCTTCTTTTGTATGAGTAGCTCCCTTGCCTCAGTTTCCTTTCCAACTTGGATGCTCATAGCAGCTCTGCTTCGAAGATTCTCAGCTGCCTCTGTTAGACGCATGAGCCTCAATCGTGCAGCATTGGCTGGCACAAGAAAGAATGCTTTAGAGTATCAATAATCTGCATATGAGCCATAAATATTGTTCAATCTAGTTGAAAATATGGTCAATCAGTGCGACACCTGAGAAGATTTTCACTTACATGTTCACAAGAAAAAGAAAGAATACTTGGGAACTATAAGAAACAGAAATGTAGCTAGATTAACACCTGACAATGCCCAATGGCAGAGGAAACCACACAAAAACCTCGTGGGTGGTTCCTATTAAGAATATGTACTTCAGATTCCTGAGATGGCTGGCCCTTTGCTACTCCAAAGAAGCACCAGCCTATAGTGAATTCTTCATATCTAACTCTAAAATAATGATCGTAGCCAAGTTATACTTTAAGATCAATAGTGAATTCATCATATCTAACTCTAAAATAATGATCGTATCCAAGGTTATATTTTAAGATCAAGTTCGGTCAGAAAAAAACGACCAGGTCAAGACAAATCAAAAAATATTTAGACAATGAAAAAAAAAGAGGAAAAAAGAAATAAAAATACTCAATCATATTCTATAAATATGCTTGATTAAAAAAATTAAAAGGAGAAAGAGGAGAGTAGGAGGGAGGAAAAATGGCTAGGAAACTCTCTAATTGTTATGAAAACCAATCTTCATCGAGCAGTCTGTAGTTGTAGGTTGTTGGACCCCATGTAAGGTGACAGTTATCGGGCTCATATAGATAGAATTGGATATTTCCACTATAAAATACAATTGGAGAGGATTCTTACGTGAAACTTGATCTTGTGTGACATAGGATTAAGACACTTATGATTATCCTTTTCCTCACTCTCTTTGCTTCCCCTCTATCTCACTATCCTTCTGTAGTATGACAGTAGTGTCATGCAACAATGACAATAATAGAATCCAACTTTTTGAGCTCTCATTCTTCCTCCTCTCTCGCTGTCCACCTCTTTTGTTCCTCTTATAGTTGTTGCATGTGGTAATTGCAATCAATAATGCTCCTCCTACTCTTTCTCTATTCCTTTCCTTTTCTTTCCCTCTTTTTCTCCCTCTTCTTCCTCTAATACTAACTGATGGTGTGATTTCTAGTAATTAGATTGAGAAATTAGGCATAAATGTTTTGAGCCAGTGGTTTAGTCTTATTAAGTCAATGATTTGGTTAACCCATCCAATCGAGTCATGACATTATGAGATTATTTCCGCTCACAAGATTTACTGAGGTTGAACATGATCCAATAGACGATTGTATTTATGCTGGTGTCAAAACCATTCTCCCGAGAGGAACAACATGGCATAGAGGGGAGAATAATGAATGAACCAAGAAACTTAAATAATAATGATGTGAACCTTAGGTTGTCACACCAATACAACCCCTAACTCCTATCTTGCTAAAACCCCAAGCCCCTGATGTTGGTCTGAAGTTGCAACAAAGATTGAGTTGGTAGTACGAAATTACAATTTACAATCTCATGAAAGGAAACAAAAAAGATTCATAATGTATTCATGATTGTGTTGAATTAATTATAGCAACTATAAAGGACAAGACAACCATCGAACCATGCAATTGAGTTTCGTATTCTACAAAATCAAATTAAATAAGAAATTTTCAGAAAATTCTGTTCTCTAATTTCATGGCTGTCGAAGCCTAATTTATGCTGAAATTTCATCCTATATCAAAGCTAGGTCTGATGATGCTTGGATTGTTCATATAGTCAAGACTACTTGGTCTACCACATAGTTGGAATTAAGAAGAGTAATGATGTCATTTCCACAGAACTTCATGAAATTTTCTTATTCATTTAATCTTAGCAGTCCCCTCAACAATTCAAATCAGAAGGTGAAATAATTGGAAGAACACAACTGGTATGCTTCTCATTGGATCGTCAGACATGAAACATTAACTGGGAGAAAATTGAATATATAATTGGTCTACAACTTTTAGTGCTCCTAATGCTAGCAAAAGTTTCACTTTGGCAATGCCAACCAATAGCCCTTTAGGACTTGAGTACATTCATCAGTCTCTCAAATATGATGTTGTACTTGGAAAACCAGAAACCTTTTGATATTTAAGAAACACAATGAAAACACTAATGCAATTTTAATTCTTGCATGCATGGGCATCTAGGAAGGTACTTATTTGGTATGGGCTGCAATAGAAGTTAGGATGGACTTATTCCGTAGTTAATGGAATCTAATTAGATATGCAGTTATTTCATGGAGATTAGCAGACCGTAGGTGTTACCTAAGGACTGGAAAGTTGGGAGAGCATAGATGAGTCCTTATGTTATACGGAAGGGAGATCAAGAATGTAGAAGGGAAAATTATTTGGTTAACAATTTTTTTAATCTTATTTCTTGTTTAGGGCAGTCATCTCAAAATTTGGCTACTAATTTCTCCTTCTTGCCAAATTTACCAATCCATTATAAGGAAGGAGAGAATCCAATATTGACACTATTTCTGGGCTTTGAGCTACAAAGTACAGCCTATGGATCAATGGTGAATCTAGTAGGATAATTGGGTGTCCAAAAAGAGGGGAAAATCAGGTTTCACCAATTTTTCTGGGACTTTGGTATAAGTCACACTAATTGTGAAGGCACCTATTGCTCTTTCCTATCTGCATCTATCGCTCTTTCTTACTCAAGAATCAGTCACATTTTCTTGAACAAGATACGCAAAAGGAAGAAAAATTATAGTAACATATTTGCTTCTGGACTTATACCGCCGGTTTCCCACAAATTTGCTTCTGGACTTGAATTCTACCCCTTACATATTCAATCATCAAAATTATAGTAACATAAGAAGCAGAGACATGATACGTGACTTAATATGCTCGTTCCGGTCTCTAAATCCAGATTCCCTGACGCGAATTCCTCGTCAAGAAATCATAAAAATTACAATTTTTTTATCACACCATGGCATAGAACACAGTTTCATCTTGTAGTACTCGCATATAAGGAAGAGAGAGGGAAAGGGTTACCTTTGGAGCGGGTGGCCTCCGCCTCGGCGCGAAGTTGGTCGAGTTGAATGCGCAGCTGGCGTGAGCCGGCGTCGCGGTGGAGAGGATGGCAGAGGGCCACTACGAAGGGCGCCGTCGTCTTGCGTGCCCTAATTGGAGTGCCGCCGATGCTCCACGGCGGGATAACGACTCCTCCGTACTGCAAAGTCATCCTTCTCTTTGATACCTGATACAAATTATATAATTATATATATATATATATAATTCTATTTATTTATTTATTTTACTTTCAACTAACGGTTTCAATAATAATGTAGAATGTGAAGAAATCTATAGAGAATTTAAATGAAAAATCAGTACTTTTGGAACCCAAAATCTAATTCTCACCTCCCATGAGAGGAATTTATTCTAATTTTTAGTTTCACATATTCTCTCTCTCTCTCTCTCTCTCTCTCTCTCTCTCTCTCTCTCTCTCATGTCTAGGAGCACTCGTTTTGCTTGCGTTAAATTTTGATACAAAATAGTCTATATTCTTTGTATGGAATTGAATCCAAGACATAGCAACTGCATAATGATGCATTGACTTTCCTATCAATAATTAAAATATTTAGCAAGTAGACTAGTTGGTATCTACCAATGAAAATTGAGCTCCCACAGACACTAAACATCTTAAACAATTTTTCACCCTTTTTTTTTTTCCTTCATCTTGTAATAGACATTATCATTTTACATAACGACACTGTAACATTGTCCACTTAATGTGCATGCTTTCTTTTTGCTAATTGATTGCATCATACATTCCATATTTTGATTTCCATCACTTGGACTTTATGAAAGCGGCTAAATATACTCCCCTAAATTTATTAATTTTGGAATATACTTGAAAATAATTGGCAAGTAAGGAATATTTCATCTTTATGTAGAATATTTTATTCCCTTTGACCTGATTTGATGATATTTATCTCCTTATGATTTAATTATACTCAAATCACCTAGATAGAGTAATTAATAGGATTTGTTAATTTAAAAAATTATTTATTTTTTCTTGATTGAATCCTAAATATAATTAAATTGCTCTCTGTCCCCATCCCACGATGAGTGAAGCGAGGTTCCGACTCAAATAGAGACGTGCGAATGTTCAAGAGATAGGTTCTTTAACTCATCATTTTTATTATTATGTAAATCTTTTTTTTTCATAGTTATGATAGATATAGTCTGATAGGTGAATTTTTGAAAAAACAAACTTTAAGAATTTTTTAAATATTGCTCCAACTTTAAGAAATTTTCATTGAATTTTTTTTTCAAAAATAATTATTCTACCTTCGATCCTCACCCTTCGTCCAACCCCAGGTCATGCCTTTGCCTCATTAATTACCTGTTGCCCATGGTGTTAACACGATCATGTGCGGAGGCGACCAACAGTGGAGGTCATGCCCTTACCAAACCTTAATAACCACCTCTATCACCCATAGGCTCTCATTATTATCGATCGTGGATGAGAAAGGTGAGAGGATAGCCCATGCTATCGGTGCGTGGTTCAAGGGATGGTCATAGGTCTCACTATTAATCATAGGGGGCAGGGGGTGTGCATTCGCTATCATTTATAAGTTTCCTTGTGTCATCGATCATGGGTGAAGAAAGAGAAAGAAAAGCCTGCACAACCTTACCATCAATCTTTTTTGGGAGGGGGGACAAGGGGTCTTCATTGTCCTAGAGACAAAGGAGATATATGGAGGTAGGGGTAAACACAATCAATCACGTCATTCATTATATAGGAAAGGGGAAGGAATTTTAGTAAATCTAGGAATTAATCGAGAAATTTTGAAATAATATTTTAAAATTAAGAAATCCTATTAATTACCTAGTCTAGGTAGGTTATTTGATTACATTTAAATCATATCTAAGGATAATATCATCAAATCAGATCAGGCAATAAAATATTTCAGACACGGTGAAACATTCCCTACTTTTCAATTATTTTTAGATTTATTCTGAATTATTCTTACAGTAAAATAACAAAATTTATATATAATCAAAACTAAACTTGTAATCTAGACTAAACAGGGTTTTTTACACTTGGACAGGTATAATACAGCAACATTCCTATTTAAGATCTTTGATTACTTAACATACTTTTTCTTGTTTTTTTGACCAAAACAGGTTAAGTAGATGTCAATGACATTAGATTTTGTGTATTTTGGATGAATTTCTTTTCTGGACTTCATCTGAACATGATTGTCAAAGAGAGAAATGATCACACTATGAACACATTCAAGAGCTTCGTGGCACAACTCATGAAGATATATATATTATTTATCAGATGTGGAGCTAAGGGAAGTAGGCTCCTGTTCATGAATGATGGTGGTGTTTGTGTGATAAAGTTTGACGTGTAATCCTAAGGCAGTGCTAACCAGTTGATACTGACCTAAAGTAGTGCTGTCCACTTCACTTCATCCCTCCATGCCTGCATGGGCAGAGCACTTTGTCTCCCTTGGCTTAACTGGTACGGCAATGAACATATCAAATGAACACATGCAGTGCCTCTTTTATCTCAGTATCGTTTAACAAAACTATTACGTAGCTCTTTATGCAGGAAATAACTGAAACTACTGTTGTCAGATGCTCATGTAGAGCATGCTGTGATGGTGGAAGTGTTGCTTTTAAGTACCTGTTGATATGTGAAACACAAGTGATGTATCATCGTTCACCAGCTACTCCCTACTATGTTCAAGAAAAAATATCATGCTTAGCTAAGAAGGAGCAGAAGAGGAAGAAACATACATAGCATACAATCATTCTTTCCAGCATGATGCTATGCAGCAATCACCTTGTTAATAAAATCATATTTTGAATATTTATCTGTTGATTATGTTAGGTGTTAATTAGGTCAGATTGCTATCTGTTGATTCCTTACTTCAACCTGACAGTTTGCAGGACTTTGAAGAGCTGCAGCTCAAATATTCAGATATTCTGATATTGTTCAACATTAATAATAAATTCTTAAAGTTTGAACATGTATCTTTAGTCATCATCGAACAATCGGTAGAGATCTATTATGAGATCTAAAATAGTGCTGTAGGATGTCAGAGGTGTAAGATAACCTTTCATCCTTTTCGATTTGTGATCGAGACTGGTGTTGAAGGTGTTTTTGAAAATTTTTTCTCCTTAAGGAATTGATAGATGAATTTGTGCTGTAATCTTAGCCTAAATTCGAGCTTTGACTGCTGGATTAATAGAATTTATAGCAAGGACTTTATGCAGCTTTCTATCTTATGCCTCATAAAGATTTATCATCTTGTTTAAGAATATCAATATGATAAGATATGATAGAACATTGTTTCCCTTATTCTTCATGCTATCTTATCTCTCATCTCCATCTCATTTCTCATTTAGACACGACATGAGTGGGGGGCGACGATGAAAAATCTATACGTTCTTTATATATATATTTTAACTAATTCATTAATTTTTTTTTAAAAAAATCATTATCAAAATTAATTAATAATATTTAATTTTATAAATAATAATAACAATTAAATGTTGAATTTATTACTTAGACATGTAGGGTGAAGAATTTAAATATCTAAAGGGATATATACGTGATGTCAAAGTATATGGAGGTGTCTATATGATATATTTACAACGTGGAGGAATAAATGTGCTGTTCTTAAATTTTTGAAAGAATAAATATATAGAATCCTAAATGGAAAAGATAAAAAAGCTTCTTGAAACCTCAATATCTGAGAGTCTTATAGCTAAACATTGTTCTCAGTTTGATGTAATTATCTTCTCCTTTTAAGGTAACATCAGAAGTCAAACAATTGGTACTCAGTTTGACTCCGCCGGCACAATTCTAAAATTTCACCAAAATTACAGGTTTACTGCGCTAAATCTCATAGCTTAGGCAGGTGAGGCGCCGCTTAGCAAAAGTAATGGTGCGCTGTATCCAATACACGTCGACCAACAACGTGTACCACATGGCCATAACCCCCACACTCACCCACCTCCACGTGCGTTTGACCTTCCCAGACATTCTCTTTGCCAAATGACCTCATAATATTCTAAAGTTTGGACCCAATTTCCATATATTATCTCCAAAAGCAAAAACAAATTCGCCTTCTTTTTCTCCGAGCTTCAAAGTCCAACATGGCAAGGACATGGATCACTATGTTCCAGACAGCAACAGTGGAAAGAGAACTCATTCCAATCTATATATATCCTCTTGTTTGTGCAAGAATTTAGTGTGGCCATAAGCTTGAGATCCACAGAGTTAGATAGGTTATCACCTTCTCCCTCTTTCCTCTTCTTTCTTATCTTGTCTTCATTCATGAAGGGAAAAGAGCAGCAACTCCCTATCACGGCCGCCGCCGCCGCCGCCATTTCGTCAACCTGCAAAGCTCCAACCGAGGTGCTCAACTTGGCAACCATGAAAGCTCTGTCCAAGCTCACCGGCTTCCATGCCGGTTACTTCCGCATCAGCCTGTCTCTCTGCTGCCAGGCCCTCCTCTGGAAGACCCTCAGCGAGCCGAGCACCGACTCCCACGCTCTCCGCACGGTGATCCACATGCTCCCCTCCGCCACGTACGTCCTCCTTTGGTCCGTCGCGCTCCTCATCCTCGCCACGCTTTCCGTGCTCTATGGCCTCCGCTGCCTCTTCAGGTTCCGCTGCGTGCAGGCGGAGTTCTCTCACCACGTCGGCGTGAACTACCTCTTCACGCCATGGATCTCGTGGCTCCTCCTGCTCCAGTCCGTCCCCTTCCTCCACCCGGGCGCAGCCTTGTACCGTGTGCTTTGGTGGGTGTTCGCCGTCCCCATCCTCATGCTCGACGTGAAGATCTACGGCCAATGTTTCACCAAGGGGAGGAGGTTCCTGTCGATGGTGGCAAACCCGACGAGCCAGATCACGGTGATCGGGAACCTGGTCGGGTCGCGAGCGGCGGCGAGGATGGGGTGTGAGGAGATCGCGACGTTCATGTTCTCCCTCGGCATGGCGCACTACCTCGTGCTGTTCGTGACTCTGTACCAGCGCTTCGTCGGGAGCAGCAGCCTCCCATCGATTCTTCGCCCCGTCTTCTTCCTGTTCATCGCCGCCCCCAGCATGGCCAGCTTGGCCTGGGATTCCATCTCCGGATCGTTCGACACGGGCTCGAAGATGCTCTTCTTCCTCTCCCTCTTCCTCTTTGCCTCCCTGGTAATCACCCCATCACTTCTTCTCATGCATGGCTCTTCTTTGTCGACGGTGAAGGCATGGAAATGGGAGAGAAATCTTCATAGGACACGGATCAAAACTGTCGTTATCAACCAAAAGAACATTGGATCTAGAGTTCTGATTTGACGCGGTTGCTCGAATCAACCATCAATAGGGACGAACAAACACTTGATGCATTGCCGAGATATCTCAAATGACTTCCTGGAATCCGGCATCATCAACTTTAGACGAGTTATGCGACTTCAACACGTTCATTAGTTTATTCCCTTCGTGACTGCTTTGATCCACCGAAAAGGAAAAGCGCGACCTAAAGTCAAAAAGTAAAAGCTTGAGGCTAAAGCGGGTGCAGAAGACGCAAAGTTGCGTCGCATACACGTTAGCAGATAGCGTTGGCAATAAAGAACGGAAAGATGGTAAGGCCACTAAGTAGCACAGTCCACGTAAGAAGGTCGAGAACTCGAATTCTGCAGTCCCTTTCCACCCTCCCAACTCATCAGTCGAACAAGTCGACGCATGCATGGATCTCTCTATTGGTTTCTGACGTGGACGTCGATGGCCCGTGCAGGTTTCAAGGCCGGCGCTGTTCAAGCGGTCGATGAGGCGGTTCAACGTGGCATGGTGGGCGTACTCGTTCCCTCTGACCGTGCTGGCGCTGGCGGCGACGGAGTACGCGCAGGAGGTGAAGGGAGGAGCATCCAACGCCCTAATGCTCATCCTCGCAGTCCTCTCCGTTACGGTGACCGTCGCCCTCGTCGTCTTCACCGCGGTCAAGGCCGGCGACCTCTTTCCCGGCGGCGACGACCCGTTTGCACCGCAGCGTGATGCACAGGAGTCTCGGCAATATATATATACATGAGAGAAGTGGAGATCGGTGTAGATGAGGCTGTTCGATGGATACGGTGGATCTTGTAACCATTTTGATGACGAACGAGTTCTATGTAAATTAATTAACATTTTATTTGTTAATTTCTGGGGGCAAAAAAAGCAGGTTTTATTTTATTTTATTTTTTTAATCTTTGAGATGGAATGAAGGAATAATCATAATCGGCGTTTAATAATTAATTAAAAGGGAATTCAGAAAATATTATGGAGGAACTTGCAAAAGAAAATTAAAACAAAAGGATATTTTTGGTTGCTACCTAAAATAACAATTTAAACAGCATTCAGTGAGGTCGGAACCATCTACAGGAGAAGAAGAAGAAGAAGAAGAAGAAGAAGACAAAGCTCTCCATCTAGATCTGATTTCCCTAGGCAAAAGCTGCAGGAGAGCAGCACCATGTGAAATCCATCTCCGGCCATGAACATGATATGCGCAATGGTTGAGAATATGCTCATTGGACTGGATGATGCCTCTGCACAGACTGCATTCCTCGTCCAAAAGTAAAGAAAATTTTTAAGGTGACTTGTCGAATCCTGCAAATTCCTTAGAGGTGGGTGCTCTTTGGGGATGAATAATAAGTAATTCATACATCACCACTTGATTATTTTTCTCTAACTCATTAGATATTCTTATTTATTTATTTATTTATCATGCAACAAACGATTTCTGTAATTTTTAAGTTTTTGAGTGTTTATGAGTTTCTCTCATGGTGTCTAGAGAGGATGAAAAAAATATATATATTTTAAATTTTATGTAAAAATATATTAAAAAAAAATGCTTGAGTGAAGATAACTCAAGAGTCATTGAACCATGTTAAATCTGATATATTTTTTATTATTAATATCTGTGATTTTATTTAGTCCTCTAAATTCTTTTCTTTCATCCAACATCGTCAATCGAACTAGATGATTGATTAATTAAATTAAACTATTAATAATAAAAAAAAATCAATCAATTCAATCTTGTGCTGATAGGCTTGATATACGATCGAAACTCGAGTACGGTACAAGTCTAAATGATGATATATTTTTAATCAAAGATAAAAAAAAAAAAAATACAAGACTTAACTCTGAACATACAAAGTATCGAAGCAAAAAGTGGTGTGAGAACTGAAGTGCTCAACATTTTCACCTTAAAATGTTGAACATCCTTCACTTTCAACGTCTTCATGCTGCACATACATCACTACCATCTTCTTTCTCGAAGTTAGTTACCTAACAATTCTGCAAGCACTGCACAAATCAGTACCCAAAAAGTTATATACTCTTAGTAGTTAAGGTTTGGGTTTGAAGCAAAGCCTTCTTCTCGAGGTTGGCTAAGTTTTTTACTGTGACACTCGTGGCACTGCATTTTACCGTGTGGTCGAAGCTGTCTCGAAAGAACTGAAGGTTACATGCTTAGTCCTGAAGGTTAGGGTAGGGTTTGAAGTCGGTCATTTGCAGCTTCTCGTAGTATGAGAATTAACTCCAGTTTTGTAGTATGAGAAGAATGAGGAATTTTATTTTCTTTCTATCTATCAAGATGTCAGACAAAGGATCAGATCAAACAGGGAATCTCTTGGATTCTCAAAGTCACAAGGGAGGGACAACTGCACAAGCTCTTGAGGAAAAAAAAAGCAGGAAAAAATAAAAAATCTATCATAGAAAAAATAAAAACTGGAATCAACACAATGATTACAACCTTTTTTTCTTAATTTTTTTTGGAAACATATTGCCTTCATGCGCTTCCTAAAAAGATACACAACTTTTTCTTAATCAATCGTTGATGCTACTATAAATGAACGAATGACTTTGACTTTAATAATCAAATTTATTTATTTATTTATATGAATATATTTTTTATTTATTATATATTTGGGCCATACAAAATTTTTATAAGATACATACATACATACATTTATTTATTTATTTTATTTATTTACTTAGTAATTTAAATAAAAAAATATTTTTATTTTTTAATAAATATTAAAAACATTAGAATGATAGTTAAATTTATCATAAAATATTTAATAAACTTTTGAAATTTAATTTTACCCAATAATATATTTTAATACATATTTAAAGAGTATTTATTCTATAATTATATATTCACTCAAAAGGAAAACTTTTTTTGACTATATATTAATTAATAATGCAAATGTATTCTTCCCAAACCAACCTCATAATCTTCGTAACAACTATTCTCCTACGTGGGGTTAACTGCCCACGTCGTCCGACGCTGTCCTCGATAGATGAGATTGAGACCGTCGGCGGAGCCTGACTACCCAAACCCGATAACCCAAAAGCTTATATTTGAATCCTCACCGTAGATCCGTTAACACCACTCGTCCACGCACAGAAGCCGGTTCTCTGTGCTCGTGTGTAAATGTGGTGTTTGATCCGAATCTATGTGGATCCTCATGTTTTGGATATGAAAACCTTATCGATCCGATACCCGCTAGTCTTGTGGGTTCGGACCGACCACAAAAACCCACTATAAAAGGTTGCGAGCCCTTTCAGCAACCGACTTGTTTTTCCGAGCGGTTTTGGGCAAAACCCTAACCTTCTTCCTTCCGGCGGCTGGAGTCCGCTGTACTTCTCAGGTGATACCTTTTCTCTTCTTCTTTTTCTTTTCATTGACGAATCTGATCTCTCTTTGCGAATCACTCGTGACATGATTTCCGCTTCCTTCGATGCGATTCTGAGAATTGATATTGGAATTTTTTTTTTTTTGGGTGTGGCGTCGTTATTTCCACTTCACACTAATGATTAGGTCGTCTCCTAGATCATGTGTGTGGTGCTAACACCACATGTAATTTTTTATGAGAGGATCAAAATTGCTGTTTTGATGGTAATCTCCGCGTATCTCTTAGTTCGGATTAGTATCACTTGGAGGATGATCATCAAATGCGATTTTGGGAACAAAAAACTTGTCCTTTTCTGTCCTGGTGGTCTATATGAACAATTGGTATTGTGGCATACAGAATTTCTTGTATTTCCTTTTTATCTATATTTAGGTATATGCTATTAGGCAAGACATAAGCCTTGTGATAAATTTGAATTTGATGAATTATTATCTTACGATCTACTTCGGATGTATGGGTTATCAATTGAACGGAATGCAGAAGCAGTGTCATTTCAGTTAATGTTCTTCATGATTTTTTGTAATTGGCAAGAGAAGGTAATCTATAATTTGTAATTGTTCATACTTCTGATAACTGTTCCTCTTATCTGTCAGTTCACCTAGGTATGCAACTAAGATGTAATGACAAGGTTTTTGGATAGCCTTAGACTTTGTCAACTCAGATGTAGATATGTATTATCTTGATCAGATATCTTACAGACTGCATTTTTTTTCAGGAAAGCCAAAGGTTTAAACACAAGAATTTGGTGTGGACAACTGATTGGGAGGATGGTGCAGTACAACTTCAAAAAGATAACTGTTGTCCCTTCTGGGAAGGACTTCATTGACATCATTCTTTCCCGCACACAGCGCCAAACCCCAACTGTCGTCCACAAAGGATATGCCATCTCCCGGCTCCGTGAATTCTACATGCGAAAGGTGAAGTTCACCCAGCAGAACTTCCATGAGAAACTGTCCGCCATCATCGATGAGTTCCCTCGGCTCGATGACATCCACCCCTTTTACGGAGATTTGCTCCATGTACTATACAACAAAGACCACTACAAGCTTGCTCTGGGCCAGGTTAACACGGCTAGGAACATCATTGGGAAGATTGCAAAAGATTATGTTAGGTTACTCAAGTATGGAGACTCATTGTACCGGTGCAAGAGCTTGAAGGTCGCTGCTCTAGGTCGTATGTGCACTGTGATAAAGCGCATCAGCCCTAGTTTGGCTTATTTGGAGCAGATACGGCAGCATATGTCTAGGCTCCCTTCAATTGACCCGAACACCCGTACCATTTTGATCTGTGGGTATCCTAATGTGGGAAAGAGTTCTTTCATGAACAAGGTCACTAGGGCTGATGTTGATGTCCAGCCATATGCTTTCACTACCAAGTCGCTGTTTGTTGGTCACACAGATTACAAATACCTCCGCTACCAGGTGATTGATACTCCTGGGATTCTAGACCGGCCTTTTGAGGACAGAAACATCATAGAAATGTGCAGTATCACAGCTTTGGCGCACTTAAAGGCTGCAGTCTTATTCTTCTTGGACATATCTGGATCCTGTGGTTATAGCATAGAGCAGCAGGCAGCTCTCTTCCACAGCATCAAGTCACTGTTCATGAACAAGCCACTTATTGTTGTTTGTAACAAGATTGATCTGCAGTCACTGGAAGGGCTCTCTGAAGAGGACATGAAATTGGTAACGGAGATGAAAGCTGAGGCCGCCAAAACTATAATAGCCCAAGGCGGAGACTCTAATGATGAGGGAGTCTTGTTGACTATGAGTACCATGACAGACGAGGGAGTCATAGCTGTCAAGAATGCTGCTTGTGAGAGGCTTTTAAATCAGCGGGTGGAGATAAAGATGAAGTCAAAAAAGATCAATGATTGTCTGAACAGGTTTCATGTTGCAATTCCTAAGCCCCGTGACACAAAAGAACGCCCTCCTTGTATTCCTCCAGCAGTTCTGGAAGCTAGAGCGAAGGCTAATGAGGAGAAGGAAAAGAGGAAGCTTGAGAAAGATCTCGAAGAAGAGAATGGTGGAGCTGGTGTTTATTCTGCTAGCCTAAGGAAGCATTATATATTGGCTAATGAGGGATGGAAAGAGGACATTATGCCAGAGATTCTAGATGGGCATAATGTGTATGATTTCATTGATCCTGACATCTTGCTGAGGTTGGAAGAGCTGGAACGAGAAGAGGGTCTTTGTCTTGATGCAGAGGCAGATGGAGGAGATTTTGAGATGGATGGAGAAGAATTGACCGAGGAAGAGCGAGGACTACTCGCTGAGATCAGAAGGAAGAAGAACCTGCTCATCCAAGAGCACAGGATGAAGAAGAGCACTGCCGAGAGCCGTCCTATTGTGCCTAGGAAGTTTGATAAAGACAAAAAATACACGTCTGAGAGGATGGGAAGACAGCTCTCTGCTTTGGGAATAGACCCTACTGCCGCCATCAATCGTGCACGTGGGAGGTCCCTCTCTAGGAAAGGTCGTAAACGGGAGAGGTCACTTGGCAAAGAAGGTGAAGATGGAGAAGCTATGGATGTCGATGATGAGCAGTCGAACAAGAAGCTGCGTACCAGGTCAAGATCAAGGTCAGCAAGCAGGTCAAGGTCAAAATCAAGGCCACCTGGTGAAGTCACCCCTGGAGAAGGGTTCAAAGACTCTGCTCAGAAACTGAAGGCACTCAAGATAGCTAAGAAGTCAGTTAAGGTGAGAAATAAGGCTGCACGCAAGGGAGAAGCTGATAGAGTAATTCCGAACCTGAAGCCAAAGCATTTGTTCTCTGGGAAGCGCTCTATTGGGAAGACCAGCAGGCGCTAAAGTGATATGCTAATGTGCGGTGCCGTCTCTTACTTGTTATTTAAGCATTCAATTTTGAAAGACTAGCGGGCATCATTTTCGTTATCCGAGCATTCAGTTTCGAGGTGGCATCACTTATTTGTTATTTAAGCATTCAATTTTGAAAGACTAGCAGGCATCATTTTCGTTATCCGAGTATTCATTCAGTTTCGAAGACTAGCAGCGCTTGGAGAAGAAAAGTATCAACTCGTCGTCCTTTTCGTTTTCTAATTTGTTATTTTTGAAAAGGTGGAATCTAGAAGAGTATGGTTGGTTTTGTGGTTGATAAACCATTATTAATGTCTGATGCAGGTGGAATGTCATCTGCATATTATCATGGATGAGAATGATGTGTTTGTGGACATTTTTCCCTTCTATCTTTCTTGCGATTATGAATATGAATTGTCCAATGTTGGATAAGATTTCTGCTTTGGATAGCAGACGATGCTAGACGCCACCGGTTCATGTATGTATCTTTCCTAATAATCAATTTTTCACACGGATTCCATCCGTATGACAAAAGAGTTTGGTGTTTTGCTGATTCGACGTGCAAGATCTCAAAGAGATTCCTGAATATTATTATATGCCAGAATAAAGCAGTGTTAGGGTCTAACGAACAAAACCTATCTATTGCTTTAGGTTCTGTTGTAAACATATGCAACAAATAATGTTGCTCCATGTATAACAACAAATCATAGTGACAAAATCCTTGAATCACAAATCATTATAAACTTCCTCTCACGTCGGTAAATCATAAATCATATATAAATTCACATTAAAAAGAGTAGTAATACTCCAATCATAAATCATATATCCGCATAACCTTTGTCTTGACCTACAACCCTAACCCCAACCATAGAGATGATCCCAGCTCTAAATCTCAAGTCCCATCGGTGGGTCTGTCGATCGCGATCGACCAAGTCTGATGCTGTGTACAAGAACAGTTATCCAAATTGATACTTCTTCGACCAGATTAAAACTACGCCTTGGAACACACGTAGTGTGATGCTATTCCCCTCTCCAGATGACAGATAAATTAGGAAATCATGCAAGAACCAAACAGTTGAGCTCTAATTCAAAGAACAACTGAAGCAAGTAGTTGATCAAGTTACAAGCGAGACATAAACCACCAAGATCCTAGGAAGGGTATAATTAATAGGCTACCTAATCCTTGCCGAAATCAGCACTGTAGTGAGCACTCGATTCTAGCTTCTTTGCTTCATTGAGTTTCCTGACAGCCTGAGAAAATCAATAGATGCAAAAAGATGTGTTAGCATCATGCCTTGTGATTGATTCATTGATGAGGAAATTAATATGATAAGCATGCATTCAAAACTTAAATGCACTAGTTCATATAGAAGAAGGCTACAACTTAAGAAACTCAATGAAGGAACATCATATTAATCTGTCTTGTCCATTGAAGGATGAAAGTATGACTTTAACACAACAGTTTATATTGACACAAATAACTGTAGCAACTAGCAACCATGTTGAAGACACAGCCAAGGGCAAGAATTCCGAGTCCTCAATTGGTACATCACATATCTTAAAGAGAACTAATTATATTACATAAATCAACTGGCACATGCAGAGACAACTGGTCGGATTATAACCTCTAAAAATAACTAGATGTTGAATTTTAGAAATTTATCCTAATAAAATATAACTAAATGAGAAATGACAGCATAAAGAACAATGGTCTCACATCAGGCAGTAACTGTCTACTGAAAGCGCCATAAGAAACTTCAAGACAGATGGCATCACCTATCAAACAGTTTAGGTATATTGACAAAGTACAGGAAATGTGAAATTCTATATGCATCAAATAGAACTCCTTGGAATAAAATAAGAGACTTGATAGATGTCTCAATCAAATAGTTTCCGAGTGCAACTTTCAGTTTGGCATTCTTCACCAAAGTCATTAGAAATGAAGATATGATTTGTGCTGACTAGCTTCAAGCAACTGGAAAACAGCTGGATTTGATTTTCTCGTATGGTCCAAATTATTCTTCATGATAAAGGGTAAATTACCTTCATAAAGTCTTCATGAATAACATAGTCACGTTCTGCACGAATTGCTGACATACCGGCTTCTGTGCACACATTACGAAGATCTGCTCCATTAAAACCCTGGAAAAATGGGAAGTTCACTCATAAAACAGGTTTAACGAGTGTAGAGACAAACAAAAAATGGAAGTAATTATAATTTGCTTGTGACCACAATATGCTTTGCAAGGATGAAAAACAAACTTGCCTCAGCAAGTTTTACAACTGCTTCATAGTCGATGTCACCATGTTTTGCTATACCAGCAGCATGAATTTTGAGAATTTCCATCCTCGACTGTTCATTTGGTAATGGAATCTCAATTTTTCTGTCCAGACGACCAGGACGAAGAAGAGCAGGATCCAATACATCAGGTCGATTTGTCGCCATAATCATCTTGACCTAACACCATGAGGAAAAGATAACGTCACTTAGGAACCAAGATACATATGGTACTCAATTCTTCGTAAAGTAATTTATTAAGGCATACATAGAAAAATGCTCATATTTTGATAATATAAATACAAAAGAAAGGCCATTAAAATATGATAATTTGCATTTTCTTAACCACAAATATAAATCTAGCTACTACGAAATGAGTGCATTGCCTAGTCATCTAAGTTTCCTTGGAGCTCCATATAATAGTTAAACTGCCAATCCGCTGCTCGATCTACAAAATTCCTCTTTCCTTCTTCTCCTTTTCTTGATCTTTAAAAAAGTTTAACAGCCAAAACTAATAAATTCAAAATTCAACTCTATACTGTCAAACCACCAAAAACTTTTCTCTGACCTTAACTATAAAACAGAAACCAAAACCAAAACCCCCATATTTTAGAAAATCAAATAAAAAGGGAAGGGGTTTCTCATTTAAGTTATGTCCAATATCAATATATAATCTGGACAGAAAATTTGTGAAAAAAGCTTTTAACTAGAGAGTTCTGACATCTTATAAGAAACATCATAGTTGCCATTTAAACAAACATATCCACTAAAGCCTATCGTAGCATAACGATTTGTCCTTTTCATGGACAGGATAAAAGACCATGAGAAGGGTCCATGTATTTTTGATATAAAGTCCATAAGATATTTCTATATGGACTATTATTCTGCAAATTTTGGACAAATAAGTCCAGATACAAGAGATCTAAAAGAATGTAATGTTCTTACTTCTTAGTCCCTACAACTTCGAAAATATATCTAACGAATAGATATTTGGTAATACTCGATTACAACAACAGTTACAAGCACTGACAATATTGCTAGAATAATGAGTTATACCTTTCCCAGTTGATCAAATCCATCCAGCTGATTGAGTAGTTCCATCAAGGTTCGTTGAATCTCACGATCTGCACTGGTTCCCTCACTGAACCGGCGGCCACCAATGGCATCAATTTCATCCATGAAAATAATGCAAGGCTGAGATGCATAAACTTACAATTCACATCCATGATCATGATACACTTAGTGCAAGATGAATTCATATGCAAGCAATCTTATAGCAAATCAACCAGGCAAAAGATGAGGTTTATATTTTAACCATGTTAATTGACTAAACATCCCAAACCAGAAAAAGAGAAGGTCAAAGGAATTCAAAGAGGCAGATAATTACTTGGTGATCACGTGCATAGCCAAACATCTCCCTGATCAACCGTGCACTTTCGCCTATATATTTGTCAATTATGGCACTTGACACAACCTACTCATGAACATCAAAAGGTTAAAAATATAAAAAGCATAGCAGAATGTCTTAAGTCTTAACAATAATTTACCTTAAGAAAATTTGCATCAATATTGCTAGCAATTGCTCTTGCCAGTAATGTCTTTCCAGTTCCTGGAGGACCATAGAGTAGGACTCCCTGCACTCATAAAATGAGTTGTCTAAAGAGGTTAAACATGACAATAATCATATTCAAGGTTCTGTCTTCTTAAAAGGTAGATACTCAGTAATAAAATTATCTACACCAACCTTTGGAGGTTTAATTCCTACTCTAAGGAAGAGCTCAGGATTCATAAGAGGCAGCTCAATGGATTCTCTCAGTTCCCTTATTTGATCAGATAGTCCACCTACAGCAGAGTAGCTAACATTCCCAGGGTCTTCATGGAGCATGTTATACACAACAGGATCAACCTGCAACCAAGTAATGAGCACAAAACACAAACGCATGCCGATATTTGCTCTTTAAAATCCATGATAAGAGAAAATACTGATACAACAATAATTTTACTAAATGCCATCACATATTAGTAAACCTTAAACATGCAACAATATATGATATTCAACCTCTCGTGGAAGAGCCCGCATGATGGTAAGAGTAGTCATGTCAAGAACCACCCGTGTTCCAGCTGTCAGCTTCTCTTTGTCCACTTTGCTGCGGCAGCCAACAACATACCTTGGGCCACTGCTCGCCTTCACAATAACTGGTTCATAAACATATTCAGCCCCTTAGATGGTTCACAATCAGTTTAGCCAATGTCATTAACCAAGGGTATACTTGAAAAAAGAAATTTTGTACAACAAAATTACAAGGTGTCAAGAGATGCTAGAAGGAATCATTAATGGATTATGGAAGTTTGAGCCTCAATATCAAGCCACTTCTGTCTCTCTGAAGTACATGATGACATCTAAATCTTATTTTTATGAAAAGCTTCTAAATCCATCTAAGTTTTTAGAAAATGCTTATGTCATTTGCCCAATCCAAAAAGATGAATTCGATTTTAGAGATGACTAGTTTAAAGAATTGTTTGTTAAATCTATTCAATGCCTAATTACTTATTCCAAACTTCCATATTCCAATGTTAGATTGCTAGAAGAAACAAAGAACATGGTTAGGTAAAAGGAATTAGCTTTGTCACAAACCACTACTGTAGAAAATCCCATGATCAAGGGATTCTGAATCTCATAATTAAGGAATTTTATAATCTCATAACTAAGGGAATCTATCTCCTATTTTGGGCCACTTAATCAATATCAAATCAGCCCATATTATAGGAAATGAATTAAAATGAAATATCGTACAAAATCAATTTCTTTAGTTGTACAGTTTGTAATCAGCTTATATATGTCTTCCTTTCTATACAGAAAAGATTAATGACTGAAAAAAGTTATACTCTTATGTTCATGGTATCAAGGATTGGTTCCTACAGAAATGTTTTTCTTCTTTATTTCAGCCTTAATTGCTGAAGGTTTTTTCCTCTATTCTGCCACTCTCCATATCAGCCCCAACTATTTCTTCTTCCTTGTTTGCTTGTGAGGAACCTCTGCTACTCTATCTGGAGGAGAGAAGATAAAACCAATGCTTCCATCTCCAACAAACAGCTTGGGTGACAATCCATCCTTGTTGATTACAACGCATAAACTAATCGGACAATATTTTCTTTGTTGGTCTCAGTTCGTTAAGTTGTATATTCAAGGAAGACGAAATATCAACTATTTGATCAGACCAAAAAGGCACCTGCAGAGGATGATCCCAAGTTCGATGTATGAGATTCTAAAAGTTCCATGATCATATCATGGTTGATAGACTTTATGGAACCAAAAATTAGCCAAACATATAAGTTTTTATCAACAGCAAAGGAGTTATGGGATGTTGTGGTCAAGATATTTAGATATGGGGAATTCAACCCAAGTATTTGAGATTATAAACAATATCAAAGCGCTTAAACAGGATAATTCTAGTGTTACAAAATACTTTAATACCTTGAAGACACTCTGACAAGAGCTTGATATTTTTTATGATTTTGAGCGATCATGTGGGTTGATAGTGCTCGATACATAAAAATGCTTGAGAGGAATCGAGCCCTTCAATATTTGGCAAGCTTAAACAAGGAACTAGATGAAGTTAGTGGATGGATATTGGGGAAGGATCCATTGCTATCTATTCAAGCTACATTCTCCAAAGTTAGAAGGGAGGAAAGTAGAAGACAAGTCATGATGGGATATTCCACTCCATCTATGGTTGCAGAAAATTCTGCACTTATTATGACAGCTGAAATTAATTCTTCTGCTAACGCTGTGCAACATAATCAAAAGAAAGGAGATGATAAGGGCAAAGTAGTGTGGTTTTTGCAATAAACCAAGACACACAAGAAAAACTTCCTGGAAGATTCATGGAAAACCAGCAAACTGGAAGAACAATTGAGTTTTAGATAAGGCTAATAGCCAAGGATTTCAAGTCGACAATCAGTTTGCCACCACCTTGTAGGGAGCCGAAACACCTCTGTTCAGTAAGGAACAAATTGAGCAACTATTTAAGTTTCTAAACTAGTGCCAAAATCCTAATCTTTCTCCTTCATCATCTTGCTCTTTGGTCAAGAAAAGTAATTGTTTCACAGCTTTGTCTGCTTCTTTTGGTCTTAAGGCTCCTTGGATAGTAGATTTAGGTGCAACAGACCATACGACTAGCCTTTCACACTTGTTTTCCTCCTACACACCTTGTCTTGAAAACTTTTAAAAGAAAAGTTGTTGATATATCACTTTCTTCAATAGTAGGAAAAGGCACAATTGGAATTTCAGATTCCTTTGTATTAAATTTTGTACTTCATATTTCTAACTTGTCTTGTAACTTATTGTCTATTAGCAAACTCACAAAGGATTTGCATTGTGTTGCTAAATTCTTTCCTTCTCACTATGAATTTCAGGATCTGTATTCGGGGAAGAAAATCGACAATGCTAAAGAGAGTGAAGGACTTTATTATCTTAAAGAGGACACTACTTCAAATGGACAAGCTCAGTTGACAATAAATAGTAACACTCCTAGTATTGAAATAATGTTGTGGCACTATAAACTAGGTCACCCAAGCTTTCCTTATTTGCAAAAGTTTTTACCTTCATTGTTCAAAAACAATAATAGTTCACTATTTCAATATGAAATTTATCAATTTGCTAAACACCATCGCATTGTCTTTCCTTCTCGGCCTTACAAAGAATCCAATCCATTTAGTCTTATACATAGTGACAATTGGAGTCCTTCTAAAGTGACAAATCTATTTGGAACCAAGTGGTTTATAACATTTACTGATGACCATGCATGAGTATCTTAGGTTTACCTCTTCAAAGAAAAATCTGATGCTCAAAAAACTTTCAAGAACTTTCATACCATGATCCGACATCAATTCCAAGCAAAAATACAAGTTTTGTACCTCATATTTGATTAATCGAATGTCTATCAGAATATTTAATTTTCAAACACCATTTGATTGTTCAACTCTTTTCCACCAAAGGTATTTGGATGCATTGCTTTTGTCCATATCCATAACCATCATCGAAATAAATTTGAATCTTGTGCATTAAAGTGTGTGTTCAATGACTACTCCCCGACTCAAAAGGGTTACAAATATTATGATCCTATATCGACAAAAATATTTGTCACTATGGATGTCACATTCTTTAAAAACCAAACATATTTTCCAAAATATTCATCTTCGGTGGGAGAATTCTACCCAAGAAGATTGTGTTTGGGAACTGTCTCTACCAATCCATATTTCCTTGTCAAATTCGTCTCCTGCTTTCACTCTACCAAACCTACCTAGCTAATAACTAACAAGTCCTATTGATACTCTTAAATCCAAATCTCTAACTCCACAACCCAAATTTCCAACGCCACACCATACTATTGGACAGTCTGGTTTAGGTGGAGATATCACTATGATTGCCCTTGAGCTTTGCATGTATTCAAGACAGCGGAATCTAGAAAAGGTCGATGTTTACCCTCCTGTGTACTGCCAAGAGTCTGAACTGACAACAAATCCAGACATAGACACAGGTAACTTCCTTCCTCAGATCTTGATATTCCAATTGCTATTAGAAAAGGAATTAGATCTTGTACGATGCATCCTATATCTAAATGTGTCACATCATAAAGCTTTCACTTTTTTGGTTTTGAAATTCCAAAAAATATATAGGATGCTCTATTAATTCCAGAATAGAGAGGTGGTTATGGAGGAGATGAAAGCTCTTCAAAAGGATGATACTTGGAGTGTGGTGCATCTGCCAAAGGAGAAGAATCCAATGGGATGCAAATGGGTGTTTACTGTTAAATATAAGGCAGATGGTTCTATTAAAAGATAGAAAGCCAGATTGGTAGCAAAAGGAATTACTCAAACATATGGTACTAACTATCAATAAACATTTGCTTCGATTGCAAAACTAAATACAATTCGAGTATTGTTATCTGTTGCAGCTAATTTTGAATGGTCTTTACAACAATTAGACATGAGAAATGCCTTTCTCAATGGAGAACTGAAAGAAGTACACATGGATCTACCTCCCGACTTTGAGAATTTGTATGGCTTGAATAATACGTGCAAGCTGAGAAGATCTCTTTATAGTCTCAAACAATCACCACGTGCATGGTTTGAGAGGTTCACAAGGTTAGTTCGTGGCCTTGGTTACACTCAAAGTCACTCGAACCATACAATGTTCTATAAACACTCAGAAAAGGTTGATATTGCTATTCTTATAGTTTGTGGACGATATTATCCTAACAGGCAATGATACCTCAGAATTGGAAAAATTGAAGCATATCATAGCCAAAGAGTCTGAAATTAAAGATTTTAGCCAATTAAGATATTTCTTGGGCATGGAAATAATGAGATCAAAGACTAAGATATTTGTTTCGCAAAGGAAAGACACATTGACCTTCTAAAAGAAACAAGGATGCTTGGTTGTAAGCCTGTAGACACTCCAATAGATCTTCATCATATATTCGGATGTCTTTTCCCAAAGAGCCACAGGAGATGCAATCAAATATGAGGGATTGGTAGGCAAGTTAATTAACTTATCTCATATTCGTCCAAACTTGGCATTTACAGTGTGTGTAGTGAGTCAATTTATACATTCATCACATGAAGAACATTTAGAAACGCTATATAGGATCCTTAGATATCTAAAAAAGACTTTGGGCAAGGGATTGTTATTTAAAAAGGACAATCATATGAGAATTGAAGCCTTCACTGATGTTGATTGGACAGGATCAATAAGAAATAGGAGATCGACTTCAAGATATTGTACATTTGTTGGAGGGAATTTGGTGACTTGGAGGAGCAAGTAGACAGCTGTTGCTAGAAGCAGTGCTGAAGCAGAGTTCAGAGCAGT
The DNA here is from genome assembly GCF_036884655.1 of Musa acuminata AAA Group. Taxonomy (NCBI): domain Eukaryota; kingdom Viridiplantae; phylum Streptophyta; class Magnoliopsida; order Zingiberales; family Musaceae; genus Musa; species Musa acuminata. The sequence continues at coordinate 28,840,940 of NC_088333.1, read as the reverse complement.
AGCACAAGGAATTTGTGAACTCTTATGGCTAAAAATGCTTCTAAAAAATTTACGAATACCCACTGAAACTCTTACGAGACTATACTATGATAATAAGGCTGCTATCAACATTGCTCATAATCCAGTGCATCATGGTTATACAAAACATGTTGAAGTTGATCGACATTTCATAAAGGAGAAAATTAAAGAAGGAATTGTCTGCATGCCTTATATTCCTACAGAGAAGCAACTAGCAGATATTTTTACCAAAGGGCTTCAAAGTTCTTATGAGGATCTAACTAGCAAGTTGGGAATGATTGGACAATCCTATGATTAAGGGATTCTAAATCCCATAATTAAGGGATTTTATAATCCCATAATTAAAGGAAACTATCCCCTATTTTGGGTCACTCAATTAGTATCAAATCAATCCATATTATAGGAAATGAATTAAAATAAAATATTGTAAAGAATCAATTTTCATAGTTGTACAGTTTGTAATCAGCCTTTGCATACAGAAAAGATTAATGAATGAGAAAATTTATATTCTCTTGTATTGAACTACATTTCCTTCAAGAGAATTTCAATACCAATGAATAATGAAGCCTACATGGAAAGCAATGAATATGCAATCACACAATTAATTCCCAAACCAATACAATGTTCCATACAGAGCTTGGTAAGACTCTGTGAATCAATGAAAGGCAATTACAAAGAGCATGTGAAACCTCTACAGAAAGCTTATAAGGTGCTCTACTTTTAATAATATAACATACATCCAGAAAAATGTTGACTTTTCTGGTGGAACTTCTTCATACAATGGATGTAAAGAGAATCCATTGGTGAGTCTAGATACCTGATCCATACTGGTCAAACAGCACCAAGAAAAGAGGAGGAGAAGAAGAATAGCAGAATAGGAGGAAGAGTAGGCGGAGACAATGTGAAGGAGGAGAGGAGGAAGAGAAGTACCGAGATGGTGAGTGATGCAAGATAGCTAGTGGCAACCAACGGCGGTGCGCAGCGAGTGGCACACGGCACCATCGGGACAAAGAGAAAGAAAGGTTAATTGGAAAGATAGTTAACACTGTCAAGATTCAAAACTAAAAAAACACGCACACACAAATGGACCGAGCAAAGTTGCTGGGTTTGGGTGTTGGTTTTCTTGGGCAGATTGATAAATACCAGTTAATACAGACTGATTTAATTGGTTTTCAATACTTCGTCAAGGACACTGTTATTAAGAATTATCTCCTTAACCCGAGACAGACTAACCATTGTAGAGAACAATTTGGACAAGAACAATAAATTACTGTTATTGGTATACATTTGAACAATACAAGAATCACCCCAGACCAATCCAATCTTAGCTGATTTTCTTGACCTTATAAAAAGAAATTTGTAAGAGTTCACTCAAACCAATCAAATTCAATCAGAATTGGCCAATTAGTTGCTTCTAGGTGATAATAGAGAAGAATGGAAGAAGAAGAGAGAAGTTGATGCAGGTAGAGGGCAAAAAAGATAGACTATGATCACAAAGCGCAGGGGACACTACTATATTTGATATTTGTTGCAACCATCAAATTCATAAGCCATCACCATTTTTGAAATGTTCATCATTCATGGCCATAAAATCAAGTGAAAACGATGCTGGAAGCATATTGAATACAAAATGTAACACCTAATTACCTCTTAAGTTAAAAAATGTAATAAAATAGAAGGAAGATGTTATCATATTTGCAATAAACTTGAATACCATAGGCACTTTCTGCATAAAAATTTTCTTTGATTGTGTTTGTAATTTTGTATTACCTAACACTTCACATGAAGCATTGAATTTATCATGGGGTTCATCGCTATCTTCAAAATTGCATGTGAATTAATTTTGTCTTTTGCATGACATTCATACAAATCATTAAGATCTACCGTATTAAGATCTTTGTATAAATTATTCTCTACTATTTTTCAATTGGCATATGAAGTGCTATTCATATGTCTACTTATGAAACTCGACATTTTATTAATTCTAAATATAAAAGAATTTTTAGCATACAACTTCAAAGCATTTCAGATAATATTTTATAATTTTTCTAAAATTTTCTTTTGATTTTTCAGTTCAATTCAGTCACATCAATCAATCTTGTCAATCATAGCTGTATCGTCCATGGTCAATCCCGATATCAATACCAATCTTGTGAAATATGCAATAAATGATGGCACTAGGAAGACATAAGAAATGATAGATTGTTCAAGGCAGGACTGGGAAAATTATTTGTGATCTCCAATCTGAACTTCAGAAGATATTGCAAAAGAAACCTCTGTAAGTCAACAAAGAAATATATCATTAAGGGCATTCAAAGGCATGACAAAATAGTACCCACATCGCTCATTATCAAGTGGCCTAAGAACCTCTCCAATAATTTGCCCCACACTTTGGAGAGACTTTAAATCATCTTCAGTTTTAGCAAACTCCTTCTTTGAGGTCCTCGAATTCTCCCTCACTGCATTCAATTCAATCATAAGCATTATCATAGAGGTAAGAAGAGTTTGTTTGCGATGTTCAAATCTTTACCAACCCGTAACAGTCAATTAACAAAAAAATATCACCTACCAAAATGTTACTTGTGACTAGTCAGCATGTGAGCTAATCATACAAGCTTAATGCGACAAAATTTTCAACACAAAAAATACAGAGCGATTAATCATAGATTAAAGAAAAACTATAAAATACCAATTTCCCCTACCATAGACTATCTCAAGTCCATTATTCTTGACAAAAGATGCTGCTGCTGATAGCATTGAGATTTTAGCCTAGTTAGCAGCTTTCACTGGTTGATATTTGCAAATAATAAACAAATAAGCAAGGCATTTGTATAACATGTAAATATGTAAATTTTATAGTTTGAACTTGCAATTGATTGGAAGTAAGCACCATGCTTATTTGTACAGGCAACTATTTATCATACCAGCAGGCAGCCTATCTGCATACATCGTGGTCCCTGTACACATTAGGGCATGGTTTCTTTATGGCATTAATATTACTATTTTGGAAAATTAAGTACAAGTAGAAAGAAAAGCCACCTATTATAAGCTTCCATTAGCCAAGTCCATTAGTACAGAAGTTTCATAAGATGATGGGACTTTCATGCACCAATACTGACTTCTAAAAGGCATGCAACAAATTATTCTAACAGAAACTTAGTAAGATTTGGGAAAGTATCTAAAATATATGACTGGTCATGGTGCGAGGAATAAGTGATTCAAGTGAAATCAGGAAATTCCCTGTCAAAGTAAAACTGCATCATAGATTAGCACTGAATCATAGTTCACTACCTCTAGATGAATTTTTCATGCCTCCTCGAAATGAGAATTCACTAATGGGAAGCCAAATGATGTGCACTATATGCAATCACATTGATCATAGTCTACATGTTGAACGATGCACACTAATCCTTGGCATGCATGAAACAAAAAATTGGAATATTACTAGAGAATAGTTCTCATGAACATCTCCTAACTAAATCCTCTACGTATCTAATCTAATAAGTTGCTTTTCTCTAACTCAATGTTTCATCGGGAGTCATAGATCTACTTGTATATGTTGAAGTTTCACAGCTTCTTGATCCATGTTATATATGAAAAAAAATGGACTCGTACTATGGAATAGTTCTCACGAACATCCTCCCAACTAAATCCTTCATATCTATACTAACAAGTTGCTTCTACTTAACTCTTTGTATTTATCAAGACTTGGCCCCTTTCTAACCCCAATTACTTGCCTAAACCTCAAGACAGTTTGAGTTTTCTCCATTCCTCCTATTTCCATGTGGATCTTGCAGCAGTGAACTTCAAATACTTAAACGGTCTGAATGAATGCCACAATCAGCACCCATTTTTAAACGAGAGAAAAAAAAAGAAAAACTCAATTCTAAGGTCTAAATCTCCAGAACCAACTTGAATCAAGAACAAACGCCTCCCTGCCTGCTCAGCATATCTTCTTCTCTTTTCTAAGAGCTCACTGACTAGCATAACTCCGAGCCCACCTTGTCCTACAAAAACCTAGACTTGAAATAATCCACCTCTAGCATCAGGAACCACAGAATGAATATCCGATACATCTTATCAAATAATCAAGAAAAAAGAATGAATCTCCTACCAAAAAGAACTAGTAAAATCCTAGCTTTTCTCTAATTCCACCAAAATAACAAGCTATAAAACCCCCGTTTTTCAAAGTTTATACTCAATTACTCACAACAAAAAATCTCCGCGTAATCCAGAAATTTCTTTATTCACAAGAAAAGGGCGACAAGAAGAACGGAAAAGATTCCAAACCCTAACAACTACGACGATCAAGTAATTCATCACTCGGGCAGCGAAAAGACAAGAACCGAAGAGGGAGAGAAGACGAAAAGGCTGATCGTGGCAGATCCGGATACGCACGTGTCCTGAGCCTGGAATCGAGCTCTTTGTGCTGAAGGAGCTTTTTGCGGTAATCAGCGACCGCGTTCCGTCGCCGAACAGCATCATCTCCGCCGTCGCTCATCTCTTACCCGGATCGATCGTGGCTGCGGCAGCGCTTTCTACCCCCCCTCTCCTTCTAGGTCGGTCGATCGTGGAGGAGGCGGAGAGATGTGACTGGAGGGCGGACAGAGAGACCAATAACACGGAACACGAGTGCGGATCGGTTTCTATCGACTTCGGTGTGTCCTCCGACCCGATAACCCGGTAACCCGATCCGATACCAACAATGATTTCCATTGGTCACAGATAAATATCAACAAGAACAATGGGAGGTTACTATTTAAAACTTTATTTTACTATTTACAATCCTTTAGTTACTCATAATCCCTTTAAAAATAATAAAATAATATTTTATTATTCATAATTTCTTTAATTTTATTTTTACTCTCATCTTTTTCTTTCCTTCTCCGCATTCATATTTGTGTATGCTATTCTTTCCACCACCTACATGTTGAATCTCGTATTTTGATGATGAAATCAATTGATATGTATTTATATTTTAATCTACGTTTTGAGTGATGCAGGATGCTTCGATCAGGATGAAACAATTAAAGTAGAAAAAATCATGTTGGACCGGAGGAATGTGTTAGAAGATTGGACGTTGGACCGGTGGATCGGTCGACGTATCGACAGAAGGCTTCGGACTGTGGATTCAGGCATCGGGCCAAGAAGAGCAGATATTATGCCAAGGATATCGAAGTTGCGGAGTCAACTGGCCGATTGGGCAATAGGCTGTAAGAGAGGATGATGCGCCGAAGAATCGGATGAAGCGTCGAGGGACCAATGACATGTCAGACAACTTGATTAATGCTTAGTATTAATTGTCTAGATCGAAGTATGTTTTACATGTGCAGGATTAACTACAATAGCAAGGCATGAAGCAAAATGAAGTCCTGGAGTCAAGGACGCGATTTCGTTGGGAGTTCGAGAGTTCGTCGGAAGTTCTGTCGAAACCAGCCGAGAAGTCTTGGAGCTTGCCAGAGAAGTTTGTCGGAACTCGCCAAGAAGATTATCATGAAGTCTAGGAGCTTGCCGGGAGTCCGCCGGAACATTGCCGAGAGATCGTCAAAAGTTCGCCGGAAGATCGTCGGAAGCTCGCCGGAAGAATAGACTTATAGATTTGTTTAGCTTAGATTATGTCTTATATTTCGTAGTTAGCACGTAATTGGGTTTGAATTTAGGCCAACCCAATTAGGGGCCAGCTAGGCGGTGGTACCACCCAGCACTGCCCCCAAGCGGTGGTACCACCCAGGGTAGTGTCAACGTCAGACTGACACTAGGCGGTGGTACCACCCAGGGCAGTGTCAGCGTCAGACTGACACTAGGCGGTGGTACCACCCAGTGCAGGTGGTAGTACCGCCCGTGCTCGGGGAACTTGGGATGGGAAAGTTTTATGCTCCAAGTTTGAATCAACTTGAAGCCTATAAATACCCTTCTCATCCCTGGTTAAAGCACATAATCACATAGAGTTCAAAAGTAGAAAAACGCTACTGTAATCTTTTTAGAAATTCCCTCCTCCACTCTAAATTTAGAATTCTGTAAGAGGAGTGTGAGTGCTTATAAGGGTTATCTCCTAAACCAATGAAAAGGAGAAGAGAGGTGTAAAAGGTGATTGGCCTTCTCCTATTGAATGAAGGCCTCTAGTGGACGCCGGTGACCTCGTCGAAGGAGGAAGCCGAAAGTGGATGTAGGTCACGTTGACCGAACCACTCTAAAATCTGGTTTGCATTTCCTTTGTGCAATTTATCTTTATTACAAACCTCTTTAATTGTTTACTGCTTTCAATACATTTATAAACGGGTTTCAAGTTAAGATCTTTACGAAAAGGTTTTCGTCGGAAACGATTTTTATCGAACGAAGTTTTAATCAAGATGTAATCTTTCCGTTACACTAATTCACCCCCCGTCTTAGTGCCGACCCCGATCCTAACAATTGGTATCAAAGCCTCGTGATTTCTCAATTGGTTTAACACTTAAGAGAAATAACTCTTTACGACTTTCGAGAGGGTCACTCTCTCATTCGTCCTCCCATTTTCAATGGGATGGACTACACATATTGGAAAAACTTAAATGAGAGTTTTCTTGCTTTCTTTGGATTTGAACTTATGGTATATAGTCGAAAATAGATTTGAAATGTCTTCTCTTCTAATGAATCATTGGAATGATTTGGAGAAGAAGACATTTTCTTTAAATGCAAAGGCTATGAATGTCTTATTTTACGCTTTAGAAAAAAATAAGTTTAATTGAATTTCTATGTGTGAAACGGCTTTTGAAATTTGGCATACTCTCGAAATCACACATGAAGACACTAAAAGGTTCGAAAATCAATCTTTTATTACATAATTTTAAACTTTTTTGAATGAGACCAAGTGAAACCGTTGTTGACATGTACACCCGTTTTACGGATGTCGTCAATGGTTTAAAAGCACTTGGTAAAAGATTTTCGAATTTTGAACTCGTTAACAAGATTTTACGATCGATTTCTAAAAATTGGGAGTCGAAAATAACGACTATTCAAGAATCAAAGAACTTAAACTATTTTCCACTCAAAGAACTTATAGGGTCTTTAATGATCTATGAAATGACGTGCAATGCATATAAAGAACTTGAGAACCACCTTCCAAAGAATAGAAAGGATTTCGAACTTAGAACATTTGAAGACCACTCGAGCATAAGCTCAAGTGATAGTGAACATGAACTCCTCACTAAGAAATTTAAAAAGTTCATGAGACAAATTAAAGAACAAAAAGAATGAAACTACTTGCCTTGAACGCAAGAAGAACATAAATTGGGATGAATCGAGCTCCTCCGAAGACGAGGAGAAAATCAATAAAGGCGAGGTGGCAAACTACGCCTTAACGGTTTTCGACGATAAGGTAATTGAAACCCCCTTAATTTATTTCAAAATTATATGATGCTTTTCATGATGCATTTATTTTTTTTGTAAATTGTATCTTTAAAAATAAAAATATAAAAAAATAGGAATAATGTTTATCATGCTAGTAATTTTGAAAATAATCACAAAAATTGCATGTGTTATGATAAATGAACAAAATGTTAGATTTAAATCTAATGATCCTATGTATGTTTTTTCAAGAATAAATAATGTGTATCTTGATAATTTTCAATTTTGATTGAAACCATGCTTGATGTCTTAATGAAAATATTAAGAAGTTTGATATCATGCTTAATGATGATGCATGGCTTTTGTATGGAAAACTAAGCATGAAAAGTTGATTCACCTAAAAAGAAAAATGCATGACTATAACAAATAAAATGATCTTAATCAAAAATGCTTTATAGAATCAATTTTCATGATGCATAATGATGTAATTATGTAATGAAAACATTAAATATTTTGAAACCATGTTTTGATGCATAATGATCATGCTTAATAAATTTCAAAATTATGCATGATGATCTTTAAGTAATTTATGGTTTATTGATCTTGATGGTTTTTATAATGAAATTTATTTTTCAATCTTAAATGATTGATGATATATGTGTTTTTATTTGGCATAAAAAAAGGGCATGCTTGAATGAAGTAAATCACATGAATTGAAATAACTAAAAAGAGAAAAGTATTTTTCTTGAAAATTCTTTTTCTCTATCTTATTGACTTTGATGAATCTATTGATCATCTTTTATGAATCTCTTGAAAATGATTTTGATTTGACAATTTGAATTTGAATGAGTTTGTATTCAAATTATGATCTTGATTTCTTGGATTTACTACTTGAGATTTTTTTAAAAATGTACACCTATAAATTTTGTTATTTATAAAAATTTTTTTTTGATAAAATGAATCATGTCTTTTGTAATTCAAGATGTCTTATCTTTCGTGACATATTTATGGCTTGTATGCCTTGAAATGATTTACACTATTATGTTCTTCCCTTATTCTTTCTTATTTATAATGATAAAAGAGGGAAAAGTTATGATGGTAGGATGCAATTTGACAAATTAATATCATCGTGATTTGAAATATTTATGATTTGGAATGATGCATGTAATACTTATGCTTTTTATTGTGATGATATATGTGATGCATATGATGTGTATCATGAATGCTTTAAATGATGAATGTTTGGCATCATGATTAAAATATTGATAAATGCTTAATATGTATGATATGCTCATAATGATGATTGATTTATTTGGTATCGTGCATGAAAAATGAAATGTAAGGTTTTTGAAAATGTGCATATTTTAATTTGAAAATATGCATATTTTAATTTGAAAATATAATGATGCATAAATAAGATTGATACCTTACCTTTGTCATAATTTGAAAATTGATGTAAATGGTCTTTCCTTCTTTTTGACAATAATAAAGGGGGAGCAAAACTTGTTAGGAAGCAAATTTGCTAGCTTGCACAATTCGAAAAGAGGCAAACTTGCTAGCTTGCTAATATCAAAAAAGAAGCAAGAAGTGCTATGTTGCAAATCTCAAGAGAAGCAATGTTTGCCAAGTTACACATTTTAAAAAGAGGTAAAATAGTCTATCTTGCACATCTCAAAAGATGTAAAGTTTTGCTAACTTTTTTACATTTAAAATTTGATAGCTTGCATATTATAAATTTGTATATCAAAAGTGCTATCTTGTCTATCTCAAGATGGAAATCATGCTAACCTGCACTTTGCAATGGAAGCAAAATTGCTAGCTCAAACATTACAAAGGAAGCAAAAAATTGCTAGCTTGCAACTTGCATATTTCAAGAAGCAAGTGTTGCTTTCTTGAACATCTCAAAATTGCTAGCTCGCATGTTCTAAAATGTTGTAAAATTTGCTAGCTTGTATGTTATAGAAATTACTATCTTACTACCTTGCATATCTATGATGATAGCAAAATTACATGATGGTAGAACTTGAAGATTTATTATGCAACGATTTGAAACTGTAATGTCAAACACATAGAAAGCGGAACTTCTCCTTTTTGTTGATGACAGAGGAGGAGAAGCATGTTGATGTCATGCATGATTTGATCATGACATATTGCTTGGATTTTTTAATCCAAGAGTTTCTATCAATATGACATATTAATAGGGGGAGTTTGTTTAAACTCCGGGAGTTAAGGTTAACTCCGTCGTCGATTGGTTGTCATCATAAAAAAGGAGGATGCTTCGATCACGATGATAAAACCAATTAATATGTGTTTATATTTTAATATGCGTTTTGAGTGACACAGGATGCTTCGATCAGGATGAGATAATTAAAGCAGGAAATATCATGTTGGGCCGGAGGAACATGTTAGAAGATTGGACGTCAGACCGGTGGATCGGTCGACGTATCGACAGAAGGCTTTGGGTTGTGGATTCAGGTATCGGGCTAAGAAGAGTGGATATTGCGCCAAGGATATTGGAGTTGCGGAGTCAACTGGCCGATTGGGCAATAGGCTGCAAGAGAAGATGATGCGTCGAAGAATCGAACGAAGCGTCGAGGGACCAATGATATGCCGGACAACTTGATTAATGCTTAGTATTAATTGTCTAGATCGAAGTATGTTTTACACATGTAGGATTAACTACGATAGCAAGACATGAAGCAAAATGAAGTCCCGGAGTCAAGGAAGCGATTTCGTTGGGAGTTCGAGAGTTCGTCGGAAGTCCGGACGTTCATCGGAAGTTCTGTTGGAACTAGCCGAGAAGTCTTGGAGCTTGCCAGAGAAGCTCGTCGGAACTCGCCAAAAAGATCATCATGAAGTCCAGGAGCTTGTCGAGAGTCCATCGGAACATTGTCGAGAGATCATCCGAAGTTCGCCGGAAGATTGTTGGAAGCTCACCGAAAGAATAGACTTACGGACTTGTTTAGCTCAGATTATGTCTTAGATTTCATAGTTAGCACGTAATTGAGTTTGGATTTGGGCCAACCCAATTAGGGGCCAGCTAGGCCCATGTAAGGACTATGTTGGGCCTAATAAGAGGCCCAAATAGTGCCCCAAGAAGTCTCACCGTCGTGGCATAGTCTTCAAGACTGTGTCAGGCGGTGGTACCATCAGTCTGGGCGATTGTACCACCCAGCACTGCCCCCCAAGCAATGGTATCGCTAGACCTGGGCGGTGGTACCGCCTAAGGCAGTGCCAACGTTAGATTGACACTGGGCGATAGTACCGCCCGTGCTAGGGGAACTCGGGATGGGAAAGTTTTAGGCTCCAAGTTGAAGCCTATAAATACCCCTCTCATCCATGGTTAAAGCATATAAGCACAGAGAGTTCAAAAGTAGAAAAACGCTACTGTAATCTCTTTAGAAATTTCCTCCTCCACTCTAACTTTAGAATTATGTAAGAGAAGTGTGAGTGCTTGTAAGGGTTATCTCCTAAACCCATGAAAATGAGAAGAGGGGTATAAAAAGTGATTGGCCTTCGCCTATTGAAGGAAGACCTCTAGTGGACGCCGGTGACTTCGTCGGAGGAGGAAGCCAAAAGTGGATGTAAGTCACATTGACCGAACCACTCTAAAATTTGGTTTGCATTTCCTTTGTGTAATTTATCTTTACTGCAAACCTCTTTAATCGCTTACTGCTTTCAATACATTTACGGGTTTCGAGTTAAGATCTTTATGAAAAGGTTTTCGTTAGAAATGATTTTTATCGAACGAAGTTTTAATCGAGACGTAATCTTTCCGCTGCACTAATTCACCCCCCCCCCCCTATTCTTAGTGCTGATCCCGATCCTAACACTACATGTCTTATTGGACACTTTAACGTAGAATAATCTTCTACGTTATATAATCCTAGAAAATTATGTTTTCTTAGTTATTATAAAATGTATATAATCCTAAAACACATAACAAGCATAAAAAAAACTATTTTACATAAACCTCTTCGATCTTCAATTCATCCCATTTTCATAATCTGTTTTAGGAGAAGAAGAAGAAAAAGGAGGAGAAGGAGAAAAAAAAAAGGCAAGAAAAATGGATTATAGATCAGGAGTAAAAATATTTTATTAGAATTAAATTATAAATTAAGGATATATGTATATCTATTTAGAAAATAATAACTTCAAAAAAATTTAAGTTTTTAACATGCAATTGTAAATAACAAAAATGAGTTGTAAATAGTAATATCCAAATAATAAATGTGTGCAAAATATATGCTCCGTAGTTTAATGTATTTAATCACATTAGCTTTTTAATTCAACATTTAGTTTAGGGTGATTTTCTTAGAAAATATATCATATTTTAAATATTTTACAAAAGTATCCCTCTTTTATTTTTCCCCAAAGAGTACCTCTAATTGAAAAAAAAAATCCAAAATGCCCCTCAAAAACTTTTTCATCAATTTTTTGCTAATTTTTTATTAGTTTTAAACGGCTATAATATTTTTATTTAGCTCATTTATAATATTTTTTACTAGCATTTATGATATTTTATTGAGGTATTAAAAATACTATCAATGTTTTTGAAAAATACTAGAAGTGAAATCATATTTTTATGTCTCTTTAGTTGTTATTGCTGATACATTATTAAGATGTCATATTTTTAGGCTTAGTAGTTAGATTTGTTTGAGGTAAAAAAATTGTTTAGATATTTTCAAGTTAGTATTACAATATTTTTATTATGGTGGTCAAAACATTATAACAAATCAATTTTTTTATTTTTATTTAGGTGATGTTATTCCTATATATCAAATAATTTTTAGTGTATTTTGATTATATTTTTCTTATTTATAATGTTTTTAAGTAGGATTTATAGTGTTTTTGCTGTGGTGTCCAAAAACATTATAATAGATAAAAAAAACACTATAATAAGCAAAAAGATTGTAACAAACGAGAAAACAGTTTGCATATATATATATATATATATATATATATATATTTATTAAAAAAATAAAATAAAAGTATCGATTGAAAAAATACTAAAATAAGAGTATTTAGTAGGGAAATCACCCTTTAGTTTATTCATCGCTTAGGAGGTTTTTCTATTATGCCTACTACTACTAGTGAAAAAACTCAAAAGAGGAAGATGAAAGAAAGAATCGATCTTTGTCAAGATCCGGGTCTGATGAGTTAACTGATATATCAACATCATTTAGTCTAAATTACTCATCAAAATGCTGAAGTTTAAGTTAATATTAATATATTTATCAAATCCTTATAAGTCAATCTTAATCTTGTTCACTTCGAATGTGAGACTAACCCGGAGTGTTACGATCTTAATATGCTTTGTGCATTTATGATAGATATTGTTGTTGAATGACACTTGTATTGGAGACTAAAATGAGATCCTAAATCTTGAAATAACCAAACCAATTCTACTGTAGTATCAGCAAGAGCACAATATTTTATTTTTTTTAGTACTTAGTAGTTGAATTGAATGAACAAGAACACTTTTGTTTCTTAATCCTCCATCAAATCAAAGTATCATCCAAAAAGAAACAATAACCAGGGGAATGTCTATCACCTACCCAACTGACACCAAAGTATACGCAATACATTAGGGATGCCTTAGTTGAAAAATGAAGTCTGTTAAAAATTATTCCTTTTATAGAGCTTAAGATACATCCGAGGCATCAACATAAATTGACTTACTAAATGAACTACATATGATACATCCGAACATGTAATAGTAAGATAAATAATGCTGTCAACAAGTTGTCAATAATGAATTACATCTTTTAAGGGCTCTCTATGTATACCAAATAATCTAATATATTGATTAATATGCGTGTCTACTAGTTTTTGTCAGATATTTTAGCTAGAGTTAGAATATTAGATGTATATTTGATTTTCAAATTATTTATATAAAGAAGTTTTGATTTTTTAAATTTTAATAATATCTTCATCGGTAATAATCATATCATTTACATGAAGTCTTCGGTTTAGTTTGCGGAGTAACAAAGCATATTATAACAAAATTAAATTTGGAAAACTAAGCTCGAGAAGTCCGTTTAAGTCCATATACAACTTTACATAATTGATAAGTTTTTTATGTAAAATATTTTTAACATTCATTTAATGGTATCATGATTTGACTTGATGGGATAACTGATTTGTTAATTTCGTTGAACCCAATCACTGACTCAAAATATATAAATTAAAATTAATAATAATACATCAAAATCTTGTGAGTTAATCTTAGTCTTATTATAAGACTAATTATGATATTATAAACTCTCCTATTTATAATCAAATCTACATATATAAGGCTTAGCCCTATGATACTAATTATCATGACCCAACTTGATAAGATAATTAATTTTTTAGCTTCTTTTGAGCCTAACACATTAGCTAAAAATACTTAAGTTAAAATTGATAATAGTGTACACATCAAACGTTTATAATTTAATTTTAGTCTTACTTATTTTCAATTTGATAAATGTGAAATTATATTTCAAGATCTGAAGGCTGTTGTGTTTGAAGAACCAGTGCTCAAATTGTCGGACTATGGGGAGCCTTCGAAGTTCATACAGATGTTTCAAACTTCGCTATTGGGAGAGTGCTTATGTAGGAGGGTCCTTTGGTGGCCTATGAGAGCCACAAACTCAACGAGACCGAGCGGCGGTATCCGATGCACGAGAAGGAGATGACAGTAGTGATCCATTGTCTACGAGTTTGGCGACACTATCTTCTTGGATCACGATTTGTTTTAAGGATGGACAATATCACTTTGAGCTATTTCCAAACTCAAAAGAAACTCTCTCCAAAGCAAGCACGATAGTAGGACTTCCTGGTTGAGTTTGATATGGCAATGGAGTATAAACCCGGAAAGGCAAATGTCGTGGCTGATGCATTGAGTCGGAAAGTAGAGCATGTGAATGTCGTACAATTGGAGGGTAGAGGCCAAGCAAGTCAGTTGCACTCCAGCTTCCTTTCTAGGATCAGGGATGGTTTGTATAGTGATCCCCAGGCAGTATCCATAATGTAGCTCATTAAAGAAGACAAGACATGACGGTTTTGGGTCTAGGAGGGACTCGTTTATACCAAAGGGAATATGGTTTATGTTCCTCGAGTGGACAATCTAAGGCGTGAACTCTTAAGAGAGTGTCATAATTCCCTTTGGGTGGGACACCCAAGCATTCACAGAACCTTAGCTCTCATGGAGAGAGCCTTCTACTAGCCGAAGATGGGGACTGATGTTGAAGAATATGTTCGAACGTGCCTCACTTGCCAACAAGACAAGGTGGAGCAATAGAAGCTGGTGGGACTTTTGGAGCCGTTGCCCGTACCAGAAAGGTCGTGGGAGAGCATTTTCTTGGATTTCATATCAAGCTTGCCGACAGTAGGAAGACTCAGATCGATACTCGTGGTGGTTGATCGATTTTCAAAATATGCAACTTTCATTGCTGCTCCCCTACACTGTTCAGCAAAGGAGGCAGCCAAGCTGATGATGAAGGATGTGATGAAGTATTGGGGAGTCCCGCACAATATCATCAGTGATCGAGACGCTTCATTCTTGGGACGATTCTGGACTGAGCTATTCAAATTGTTAACGTCAAAGTTATACTTCTCCACAGCCTCCACCCCCAAATAGATGGCTAAACAGAAAGGATAAACTCACTCATAGAGTAAATATCTTCAGCACTAAGTGAGTGCCAACCAACGAGATTGGGTGAAGTTGTTGGACATTGCCCAATTCTCTTACAACTTGTAGCGGAGCTCTACATTCAACAAGATTCCCTTCGAGATCATTACTGGGCAACAACCGTCAACTCCTCACACCATGGTAATCGGGTATACTGGGAGTAGTCCATCAGCCTACCACTTCGTAAAGGAGTGGCACCGAAATGTAGATATTACGCAGGCTTACTTGGAGAAGGCGACAAAAAGAATGAAGAAGTGGGCATACTTGGGAAGGCGATCACAAGAGTTCAAGGTCAAGGATTTGGTATTGGTCAAGCTCCAACCAGCATCACTCTAATTCTTTAGGAACAAAGTTCGCAAATGATTGGTGCGCAAGTATAAAGGATCATTCCCAATTATCAGCAGGGTGGGCAACGTCTCCTACAAGTTGCAGTTGCTGACGTGGTTCAAAATTCATAATGTTCTTCACGCTAGTAACTTAAAAGCCTACCACTCGGATACGCAAGATGCTTCTCAAAGTGTTCTAACTCGGCTACCGCCCACTAGAGCCTTCTACGTGTTGGGTCCAACTCATATGTGGGCTTGGACAAATTTGGGCCATGAGCCCAAATCAAAGAAATCAAGAGAGAAAGGGCAAAATTGGGTGACGGTAGCGTGTGCAGTGGGATTGCAGCGTGCGGCGACGTGCAGGTAAGAGGAGAGAGAAATAGAGAGAGAAAGATTAGGTTTCTGAGTTTTCTGCTTGACGATCTGTGGCCAAACGTTGTCAGTTTCGGCCCAAATTTTATGTGGAGAATCCTTGTAGCAAACTCTACAATCCTAATGGTGTTGATCTGCAGTTTACCCTCTCTAAGGTACTTTCCTATGATATCCACTTTGTGAGACATAGAATTCTCTTTTGAGGAGATCCATCCTATATGATGAAGATATGCTATTCTTGAGTCAAGGTCTATGATCTTGATGTTATTCTGATCCTCTAGTTATTCTAGAGAAGACCTATTGTAAACCTGTTATCATTACTATTGATAGTGGAAGTTTGAGGTGGACTACGGTCCCGTGGTTTTTCCCACATTGGGTTTTCCACGTTAAAAGATTTGGTCTCATTGTGTGATTGCTTTTTGCTCTATTGTTTATGCTGTGCTGGTTGATATTTACATTTGGATATCAAGTTGGTATTTTGATGAGGAACCTATTTAAATACACAAAGAGGGAAAGAATTATTCCGCTTTAACAGGTTTCTTCCCAACAAGTGGTATCAGAGCAACATGTTGTTTGGTGCTAGTTTTCTTGTGTGATTGAAATGAAGCAGTTAGATGGTATGATTAAATTGAACTCATCAAATTATTCCACTTGGAGGCGTCCGATGGAAGATTTGCTCTATTGCAAAGATTTGTATAAGCCTATCAAGGTTAAAGATAAACCTTCTACTATGGACGATGAAGAATGGAAAGTTCAACATAGAAAAGCTATTGCCTGTATTAGAAGATGGATGGATATAAACTTGCATGAGCATATTTCAGATGAAACCAAAGTTGATGTTGTTTGGCAAAGGTTAGAAAACATCTTTGCGAAAAAGACAGTGGGAAATATAATTTCTCTCCTCAGAAGGCTTGTAAATTTGAAGTATAAAGATGGTGGTAACATTGTTGAGCACATAAGCCTATTTCAGAGTCTTGCAAACAAGTTGGTTGCTATGAAAATGAATATAGATGATGAGATACAGGGATTATTACTTCTCAGCTCTTTACCAAAAAGTTGGGAAACGTATGTAGTGACTATTTGTAACTCCACGCTAGAGGGGACTCTAACTATTGATATGATTAAAGACAGTTTGCTAAATGAAGATGCCAGAAGGAAAGAACTGGGTGAATCTTCTTCTGGGGCATTTGTTACTGAAAAACAAGAAAGACGTGGAAGAAGTCATAGTAGAAATCCACATGGTTATAGAGGAAGATCCAAGTCTAGAAGAGATATCAAATGTTTTCACTGTAACAGGCCAGGTCACATGAAGAAAGAGTGTAGGTTTTGGAAGCGAGAACAGAATAAAATGAAGAAAAATGAGAAAGAGACCAATACAATTGCTACTGAAGGTAATATCACTATTGTCTGTGATGAAGGTTGTGTTAGCCTTGTAGCTCAGGACAGTAATTGGGTAATTGACTCTAGTGCTTCATTTCATGTCACTTCTCATGGTGATTTCTTTAGATCTTACACTACTGGTGATTTTGGTAATGTCAGAATGGGAAACAACGTTACATCTAAGATTGTGGGTATTGGAGATATTTGCTTAGAGACCAGTATTGGGAGCAAATTGATACTCAAAGATGTAAGGCATGTTCCATATATTCGTCTTAACTTAATATCTACAGGTAGACTTGATGATGAGGGCTTTGCACATTATTTTGGTGAAAGTAAATGGAAACTCACTAAAGGTTCTCTAATTGTGGCAAAAGGAAAGAAGATTAACTCTTTTTATGTCATGGAAGCTAAGCTACACAAAGGAGAGATTAATGCAATTCAAAAAGGTGAAAGTATAGATCTTTGGCATAAGAGGCTTGGACATATCAGCGAGAAGAGACTTCAAACTCTTGCTAGAAAGCAGTTCTTACCAGAGTTGCAAGGTACATCTCTTAAATCTTATGATCATTGCTTAGCTGGAAAAACACATAGAGTTACATTTCAGACATATCCATCATTTAGAAGATCAGATGTTATTGATTTAGTTCATACTGATGTTTGTACTATGCAAACTAGAACTCTTTATTTTGTTACTTTTATTGATGACCATTCTAGAAAAGTGTGGACTTTTGCTTTGAAATCTAAAGACCAGGTACTTGATGTTTTCAAGGAGTTTCATGTCAGTGTTGAAAGAGAAACTGGCAGAAAACTAAAGTGTATTCGATCAGATAATGGTGGCGAGTACAGGGGTCCTTTTGAGAATTATTGCAGGTTTCATGGTATCAGGCTTGAGAAAACAATTCCTATAACTCCTCAACAGAACGATGTGGCAGAAAGGATGAACAGAACCATTGAAGAAAGGATTAGGTGTATGCTTTCTCACGCCAAGTTACCAAAGTCATTTTGGGGGGAGGCTATGAGAACTACAGTTGACTTGATAAATCTTTCTCCATCAGTTCCTCTGCAAGGTGATGTTCCAGAGAGAGTATGGAGAGGAAAAGATATATCTTATAATCATTTAAGAGTCTTTGGGTGTAAAGCATTTGTTCATATTCCCAAAGATGAAAGGTCCAAGCTTGATAATAAGGCAAAAGCATGTATCTTCTTGGGATATGGTCATGAAGAGTTTGGGTACAGATTATGAGATTCAGTGAACAAGAAGATTATTAGAAGCAGAGATGTTGTGTTTCTTGAAGACCAATTGTTTGATGATGGTGATAATATTGAGAAGCCAGAAACCTCTGTTTATATTCCTTGGAGCTTGGGTCCAGTTCCTTCACCTGTAGTTCATGATGATCATGGGGGAGATGAACAAGAAGATTGTGGTGAGAATACCAGTGATACACCTACAGTTGATGATGCTGAACCAACTGAACAGCTACCTCCACCACTAGTTGAGATTCCATTGAGAAGATCCACTAGAGAGCGACAACCCTCTACCAGATATCCTCTACATGAGTATGTTATGCTTACTGACGGGGGAGAGCCAGAAACTTACCAAGAAGCTATTCTACATGAGAATAAGAATGAGTAGGTTAAAGCCATGCAAGAAGAGATGAGATCCCTGCTTGAGAACCACACGTATGACTTGGTAAAGTTGCCTAAAGAGAAGAAAGCTCTCAAGAATAAGTGGGTTTATAAATTGAAGACTGAAAATAATAGCTCACAATAGAGATACAAGGCACGACTAGTTGTGAAAGGATTCAATCAGAAGAAAGGTATTGACTTTGAAGAAATATTTCCTCCGGTTGTGAAAATGTCCTCTATCCGAGTTGTTCTTGGTTTGGCTGCCCGCTTGAATTTAGAAGTTGAGCAACTTGATGTAAAAACAACATTTCTTCATAGTGACTTAGAAGAAGAAATTTACATGGAGCAACCAGAAGGTTTCAAAGTCAAGGGAAAAGAAAATCTGGTATGTAAGCTTAAGAAAAGCTTATATGGACTCAAATAGGCACCTAGACAATGGTATAAGAAGTTTGATTCATTTATGATGTGCCAAGGGTATGATAGAACCACATCTGATCATTGTGTGTTTATGAAAAAAATTTCAGATGATGATTTTATTATTTTACTACTATATGTTGATGATATGCTGATTGTTGGCTATGATGTCGGAAAAATTGAAAAGCTTAAAAGAGAGCTAAGTAAGTCTTTTGCCATGAAAGACTTGGGATCGGTGAAACAAATACTTGGCATGAAGATTCTTCGTGATAGGAAGAAAAGGAAGATTTGGCTATCTCAGGAGACTTACATTGAAAAGGTTCTTGAAAGATTCAACATGAGTAAAGCCAAAGCAGTTTGTTCCCCACTTGCAGGTCATTTAAAGCTTAGTTCGAAACAATGTCCTACAAGTGAGAAAGAAAAAGAAGAAATGTCCAGAGTGCCTTACTCATCTGCAGTAGGTAGTTTGATGTATGCTATGGTTTGTACTAGGCCAGATATAGCTCATGCAGTTGGAGTTGTCAAATGATTTCTTTCAAATCCTGGAAAAGAACATTGGGCAGTAGTGAAATGGATATTAAGATATCTAAGAGGTACTTCCAGGTTATGTTTATGTTTTGGTAATGATGAACCTGTGTTAGAAGGTTACACAGATGCAGACATGGCAGGTGATATTGATTCCAGGAAGTCCACCCCGGGATTCTTGATGACATTTGCAGGAGGAGCAGTCTCTTGGCAGTCTAAGTTACAAAAGTGTATTGCTTTATCAACCACAAAAGCAGAATACATAGTAGTTACTGAAGCCTGTAAGGAAACTTTATGGATAAAAAAGTTTCTACAGGAATTGGGCTTGAAACAGGAAGTATATACTGTTTACTATGATAGTCAGAGCGCCATTCACCTCTCCAAGAATTCAACATACCATTCTAGATCCAAGCATATTGATGTGAGATATCACTGGATTCGTGATGTGCTTGAGATGAAAGAATTACAGTTGGAAAAAGTGCATACTAATGAGAATGGATCAGATATGTTGACAAAGTCTTTGCCTAAGGAGAAGCTTGAAGCATGTAGGCGAAGAGCGGGCTTGGTATAGCCCACTATATGAGCTGGAGGGGGAGAATTGTTGGGTCCAGCTCATATGTGAGCTTGGACAAATTTGGGCCATGAGCCCAAATCAAAGAAATCAAGAGAGAAAGGGCAAAATTGGGTGACGGTAGCGTGTGCAGTGGGATTGCAGCGTGCAGCGACGTGCAGAGGAAAGAGGAGAGAGAAATAGAGAGAGAAAGATTAGGTTTCTGAGTTTTCTGCTTGACGATCTGTGGCCAAACGTTGTTAGTTTCGGCCCAAATTTTATGTGGAGAATCCTTACAGCAAACTCTACAATCCTAATGGTGTTAATCTGCAGTTTACCCTCTCTAAGGTACTTTCCTATGATATCCACTTTGTGAGACCTAGAATTCTCTTTTGAGGAGATCCATCATATATGATGAAGATATGCTATTCTTGAGTCAAGATCTATGATCTTGATGTTATTCTGATCCTCTAGTTATTCTAGAGAAGACCTACTGTAAACCTATTATCATTACTATTGATAGTGGAAGTTTGAGGTGGACTATGGTCCCGTGGTTTTTCTCACATTGGGTTTTCCACGTTAAAAGATTTGGTCTCATTGTGTGATTGCTTTTTGCTCTATTGTTTATGCTGTACTGGTTGATATTTACATTTGGATATCAAGTTGGTATTTTGATGAGGAACCTATTTTAATACACAAAGAGGGAAAGAATTATTCCGCTTTAATAGGTTTCTTCCCAACACTACGAGAGGCAAGTTGAAACCATTTTAGCAGACTGCAATATAAAGCTACCCACTAGATTTGAGCAGACCGAGTACTTGGTGAAGTAGCAAAAGCATCCCCAAATTGAAGCCAGTTGGGGGCCCAAAGATGCTCTACGACATGAAGAAGCAATCATCAACAACTACCAACAAGCGTCGATGAGGGCGTCGACAGTTTGAGTGGGGGAGAATGTCACGAACGGTCGTCGCGCGCCCGCAACAACTTTGTTCAATGAGCCGTTCATCATTTGTGTTCATATGTACAGTTGCGTGGCAGCATGTTTTAGCTTGGTTTTATGTCCTTTTGCTTATAAAAATGTAAGTTCGAATAAGTTGCAGCGCTACAGTGCGACCGCTCACTAAGCCGAGCAAAATAGCCCAAAACATCTTTGTTTTCGTGTGCCATGAGCTGTTTTCTGCAGCCCATTACTGTACGTGAAACGTTAGCCATCTTAGCACCCTGGAACCACCTGGGTGGTACCATGGGGGATGGGGCTTCGGTATAGTGTTGGGCGTTGAACAATCTTTCACAAGTTCGCATGTTACCTTGACGGGAACTTGTTGTCACGCCCGACACCTGGTGATCAGCTATTTGTGGACTTGCAGCTATTCGTTCAACCTTCTAAAGTCCTTATTTTCCTCCTCTCCCTCTTTTCTCTTATGCACATAAGGTGCTCGCTGAATTGCTTGTAAAGATTCCCCTTTTCGTGAGACGTCGGGACTTGTCCGTCGCTCGTTCTTCAAACTAATCAACTTTCTCTTTTATAGGTCCTTCGGGACCTGCGAGAGGTTGCAAGTGGGCTGATCTTTATGGATGCATATCACAAGGGCGAAGCATGACTTAGGCAACACAAGGTAAGTTCACGTCTTTGCCACAAGGGTGCCTCACAACTTAGGCAATTCCAACAAGCTACCCACTAGATTTGAGCAGACCGAGTACTTGGTGAAGTAGCAAAAGCATCCCCAAATTGAAGCCAGTTGGGGGCCCAAAGATGCTCTACGACATGAAGAAGCAATCATCAACAACTACCAACAAGCGTTGACGAGGGCGTCGACAATTTGAGTGGGGGAGAATGTCACGAACGGTCGTCGCGCGCCCGCAACAACTTTGTTCAATGAGCCGTTCATCATTTGTGTTCATATGTACAGTTGCGTGGCAGCATGTTTTAGCTTGGTTTTATGTCCTTTTGCTTATAAAAATGTAAGTTCGAATAAGTTGCAGCGCTACAGTGCGACCGCTCACTAAGCCGAGCAAAATAGCCCAAAACATCTTTGTTTTCGTGTGCCATGAGCTGTTTTCTGCAGCCCACTACTGTACGTGAAACGTTAGCCATCTTAGCACCCTGGAACCACCTGGGTGGTACCATGGGGGATGGGGCTTCGGTATAGTGTTGGGCGTTGAACAATCTTTCACAAGTTCGCATGTTACCTTGACGGGAACTTGTTGTCACGCCCGACACCTGGTGAGCAGCTATTTGTGGACTTGCAGCTATTCGTTCAACCTTCTAAAGTCCTTATTTTCCTCCTCTCCCTCTTTTCTCTTATGCACATAAGGTGCTCGCTGAATTGCTTGTAAAGATTCCCCTTTTCGTGAGACGTCGGGACTTGTCCGTCGCTCGTTCTTCAAACTAATCAACTTTCTCTTTTATAGGTCCTTCGGGACCTGCGAGAGGTTGCAAGTGGGCTGATCTTTATGGATGCATATCACAAGGGCGAAGCATGACTTAGGCAACACAAGGTAAGTTCACGTCTTTGCCACAAGGGTGCCTCACAACTTAGGCAATTCCAACTAAGTCCGTGACAAATTAGGCCCAAAGTGGGGCTATTTTGGGCCAAGAGAAAGGCCCATTCGGTGACCCAAAAGTTGGGTTAGGTGGTAGCACCGCCAAAGGCTCAATCTCTAAAACATAGTCTCTGAGATTGTATCAAGCATAGTATCGCTAGATTGGGCAGTGGTACCGCCTAGTGTCAGGAGATGGTACCACTAGTCTAGGCGGTGGTACCGCCAAGACCCGGGAAACTCAGAATAAGACCTTTTTTAGCTCCAATTTTGAAGTCATTTGGTGTCTATAAATACCCCAACTATTACTACATGGAAGCGCATGAAATTGAGTTGAAAAAGGGGGAAAGAATACTTGAGAAAAAGTTGGAAACTCTCTTAGGATTTAGAGTCTCTTCCTCCTAGAGTTAGAAGTTTTCTAAGGGAGGAGTGAGGTCTAAAATGTTGAATCTTGGATTTTGATGATGAAACTAATTGATTGTGTTTAGATGTTTAACTGCATTTTGAGTGATGCAAGTATACTCGATCAGGATTAGACAGTTAACGCAGGAGGAATTGATGTTGCGCCGGAGGAGATCACGTTAGGATATTGGATGGCAGAAGGCTTCGGACGTCGGGCATCGGGCTAAGAGCGGAATTGCGCCAAGGATATCGGGGTTACGGAGGTCAATTGCCGATTGGGCAACAAGCCACAAGAGAGGACGATGTATCGAAGAATCGGACGAAGCGCCAACCAATGATGTATCGGGCAACAGAATGTCAATTCACTTTGTAATAATTGTCTAGATCGGAGTAGAGTTTTGGCTTGTGTGTGCAGGATTAACTACGATAACAACGAAGACATAAAGCGAAACAAAGTGTCGGAGTCAAGCGCGAAGGATTTGTTGTGAGTTCGAGAGTTCGACAAAAGTCCGAAGGTTCGTCGGGAATGTTGCGAGAACTAGTCGAGAATGAGTAGGGAGCTTGCCGAAGGGTTTTTCGGAAGCTCGTCGGAAGGTTCATTGGAAGTTCGCGGAGCTCACCGAGAAAGATCGGAGCTTGCCGAAGAAGCTCATTGGAACTCGCCAAGATCAAATCGCGAAGTCTAGGAGCTTGCCGGGAGTCCGTAGAATGGTTTCCGAGAGTTCATCGGAAGACTGTCGGAAGTTCACTGGAAGCTCGTCGGAAAAAGTCTTGACTTGCTGACTTTGTAATAGCTTAGAAAATGTCTTTAAATTCATAGTTAGCATATTAATTAGGGTTAGGATTAGGTGTTAATCCTATAACTCAAGTAGGGGCCAATTGGGCCCGAGTTCGGACTGGTTTGGGCCAAGTTTGAAGCCCAACCAGTGAGCTGAAATAGTGTAGGCGGTGGCACCGCTAGATTAGGCGGTGGCACCGTCTAGAACCCGAGAACCAAGCGGTGGCACCGCCCAGCACCCGAGAGGTCTAGCGGTGGCACCGCCAGTGCACTGTCAGTGTTAGACACTGACAAGCGATGGCACTGCCATTGACAGGCGGTGGCACCGCCAGTATCGGAAACTAAAGAGAATTCAAATTTTGGAGCCCGAATTTGAATCCTCTTGAGGCATATAAATACCCCTCAATTCTCAGCTGAGAGAATAACTTTTTGAGAAGCAATAGATTGAGAAAAATGTCTTAGAAAAGTCTTAGCAAGTCTTGTTTTCAATTTGTTAGAGTGTTCACCTCCTTCTTTCTTGCTGAAAATTTGTAAGAGTGTGAACCACTTGTAAAAGGTTGTAAGAGGGATATTTGTCCTTCCCCTTCAAAGTGATTTGCTAGTGGAAGTTGAGAGCCTCTTCGAAGAAGGCTTCGCAAGTGGATGTAGGTCATTTTGATCGAACCACTTTAAATTGGTGCATTCCTTGAATGTGTGAGTATTTACCTTCCTGAAACTATCATCTACACTACTGCTAGCTTTCGGATTTCATTTTCTCATTTTACTCAAGTTACTATCCAAACGAAATCTCCTCGTATTTACAAATTTGTTTCCAAAACCGAAGTTTTAATCCGCTGCACTAATTCACCCCCCCCTCTTAGTGCTGCTCCGATCCTAACATAAAAGAGAGGTTGTAAAGGTTCTCTCCTGAGCCTATCAAAAGGAGAAAGAGTATAAAAGGGTAGTTGATCTTTGCCCATTAAACAAAGATCGATAGTGGAAACCGGTGGCCTCGAGTGAAGAGGAATCGGGAGTGGATGTAGGTTACGATGACCGAACCACTATAAATCAGTTTGCATTTCTGTTTTGCTATTTACCTTTATTGCAAACTGCTTTACTTCCTCATTACTTTAGCTGCATACTTTTAAGAATGTTTTCAAAGGTAAACATTTTTGATACGAGCTTTTATCGTACGAAGATTTCTGACTTGATGTGATTTTTCGTACGCATTAATTCACCCCCCCCCCTCTCTTAGTGTCGTATTGATCATAACAATTGATATTAGAGGGACGATTTTTTCATTTGGTTTAACACCTAAGAGAAATAACTTTTATCAGATTTCAAGAGGGTCACTCTATCATTCGTCCTCCTATGTTCAATGGGATGGACTACACATATTGAAAAACTCAAATGAGAGTTTTCTTGCTTTCTTTATATTATGAAATATCATTGAAAATGATTTTCAAAAGTCTTTTCATCTAATGAACAAATGGAATGATTTAGAGAAGAAAACTTTTTCTTTAAATATGAAAGCTATGATGCTTTATTTTGCACCTTAGACAAAAATGAATTTAATCATATTTCTATTTACGAAACTGTGCATGACATTTGATATACTCTTGAAATCACACACGAAGGCACTAGTAGAGTTAAAGATTCGAAAATTAATCTTTTGATGTATGATTTTGAATTGTTTTATATGAAGCCAAGCGAAACTATTGTTGACATGTACACCCGTTTTACAGATGCCGTCAATAGTTTAAAAGATCTTGGCAAATGTTTTTCGAATCTTGAACTTGTTAATAAAGTTTTATGATCTATTTCTAAAAATTGAGATTCTAAAGTAACTGCAATACAAGAGGCAAAAGATTTAAACAAGTTTCCACTTGAAGAACTTATCGGATCTTTAATAACCCATGAAATGAGTTGTATGGCACAAAATGAACATGAGAATTGTTAGGATCAAGAGCGGTATTAAGAGGGGGGGTGAATTAGTGCAACGGAAAACTTTCACTATTTCAAAAGACTTGTTTCGATGAAAACCGATTCCGATGAAAATGGTTTTGATTCAATCCGTTTCGAAGAGAATTTGAACTTGAAAGCTTTCGTAAAAGTGCAAGAGAAGATTAAGGAGATTTGCAATAATATAAATTACACAAATGAAAAGCGTCGGTTTCGTAATGTCTTCGTACGATCAAAGCCGATCTCGGAAGGTATTTACTTGAAAGCGTTTGTAGGTGTAGTAAAAGCACATTAAGGAGGAGAGGTAGTTTGCTATAAAAGTAAATTGCTTAAAGTAAATGCAAACCGAGTTTTAGAGTGGTTCGGTCAATGTGACCTACATCCGCTTTCGGATTCCTCCTCCGACGAGGTCACTGGCATCCACTAAAGGCCTTCCTTCAATATGTGAAGACCGAACACCTCTTTATAGTACTTTCTCATTTTCCCGGGTTTAGGAGATAACCCTTACAAGTCTCACTCCTCTTTCTTGGATGGTTACAAGGCTAAGAGATGAAGGAGGAGAACTCTAAATTTTACAACACTTTTATGACTCAAGACTTCAAGATTAAGCCAATACTTTCATGCCCTTTTATGCAGAAAAGGGTGGGGTTTTTATAAGCTCCAATGGCTTCAAAATTAGAGCTAAAAAGTATCACATCCTCGGAATCTGGGGTACTAGCAATACCACCGCCGTTACTAGGCGGTACTACCACCGTTGACCTGACTCTAGGTGGTACCACCACTGAACAGGGGTGGTACCACCGCTGGTAGCATTACTACCGGTGGTACCATTGCCCAGAAAACATGGGGCACTACTTTCCAGGTGATGCCACTACCGGCCATGTTTTAAGGGGCTGAATTGGGTGCTCAATTCAGCCCAATTCAGCCTTGTTAAGGGCCTAATTGGCCCCTAATTAAGTTAGTGGGATCACCTCCCAATCCTAACTTAATTTACGCTTTAACTACGATAACTAAGACATAATTATAGTACTGCTTGTTCCGGTACGTTAATTGTTCTTCTAGCGAGCTTCCGGCGTACTTCCGACGAATATCCGATGAACTCTCGGTAACGTTCAGGCGAACTCCCATCAAGCTTCTGGACTTTATGACGATCTTCTTGGTGAGTTCCGACAAGTTTCTTTGGCAAGCTCCTAGACTTCTCGGTTGGTTCCGGTAGAACTTCCGACGAATGTCCGGACTTCTGTCGAACTCTTGAACTCCCAATAAGATCTCAATCTTGACTCCGGTACAAACCCTGCTTTATGTCTTACTGCTATCGTAGTTAATCCTGCACACTTTTCTTAACATATAGATTAGATCAAACAATTTACAATTGACTTCATCATCAAAATCCGAGATTCAATAAGAACTACCTTCCAAAGAACAAGAAGGATTTAGCACTTCGAACAATAGATACCACTTGAGTGATAACTCAAGTGATGGTGATGATGACTTTGAACTTCTCATTATAAAATTTAAAAAGTTCATGAAACAATAATTAAAGAATAAAAACGAACTTAAAAAGGATAAAATAATTTGCTATGAATGCAATCGGTTGGGGCACTTCAAAAGCGAATGTCCGTAACTTAAGAAGAAGGTGTTCGCACAAAAAAAGAAGAAAGCACTCAAGACGATAGTGGAGGATGAAACAAGTGCATCCGAAGACGAGGTTGTGAACCATGCTTTGGTGGCTTTAGACAATGAGGTAAGTGACTCAACCAAAACTCCTTTACCTTATTTTGAAATTACTTGATATATTTCATGAGTTATTTTTAAATTAGTTTAAAAAATTATATATAAATTATTAAAAAAATTGATCATGAAAATTACATGTCTTATGATAAATGAACAAAATGTTAGATTTAAATCTAATGCTTGTACACCTAATAAGATTAATTCTATGTATGTTTTAAGAAGTAATAATATGTATCTTAATGATTTCCATATTACTTTTCGATTATAAATGATGATGCATGGCCTTTGTATGAAAGATTAGAGTATGAAATCAATCATAAGATTCAGAACTAAAAGAACTTAAGCTATTTTTAATCTTATAGGAATCTATCTATATTACTTTCATTGAATTTTCAAAAAAGTGATTTTGATGATGATTTTGGATTTCTTTTCGTATGATTCATTTTAATAATGAGATAACATATCTAATCGAATCATTTATCGATGTTTGTGACATGAGATGTATTTTATATAAAATATTTTTTTTGATTCTTGTATGATTTACTCTTTTAAGAGAATATTCATCCAAACGAATCATGATTATTCTTTTGATTATAACTAGAAAGTTTATTATGAATCAAGATTTTTCATAATATCCTCCTACGATTCTTCTTGGTATTCACTAAAAATGGGAGATGTATTTAAATTAACCACGATATATCACCAGACTTCTTGATGTTTATAATTTGAATTTTATTATATACAATTTCTTTGTATTTATGATTTGTATATCTATTGATATGATTGAATCATTGTTATAAAAAAAGAAGGAAATTGTTAGCTGCACATTGCAAAAGCAGACTTAAAATGCTAGCTTGAATGATAAACTTAAATCTCTATAATGCATAAATTCTTCTTATATATTTTTATCATTATCTTGATCACTCTTGTTTTTTTATCACTTGAATTTTTCTTTCAAGATAATTTCCTATCATTCCTTCTATTTACAAAAGAAGAGATTTATCAAAAATGATATATGGTCTTTTGGTATTCATGACTTGATCTTTCATTTTTTTATGATTAAAATATTGATGTAAATTTATCTTTGTTATTCATTTTTATCATGATTTGAAAATTGATGTAAAGGGAAAAGAATTATAACGTTGTATTCTTCCCTTCTTTTTGACAATAACATAGGGGGAGAAAGTATTGGTAGCTTGCCCATTGCAAAGAAAAGATAAAATGCTAGCTTGAATATTGTAAAGGAAGAAAAAATTGATAGCTTGCACTTCTCAAAAGAGAAGAACTAACTCACTAGCTTGCATGTTCTAAAGTGATGAAAAATATGCTAAATTTCTAAGCTTGCATATCTCAAAAGAGAACCAAAATTTACCATCTTGCACAATTAAAGAAGAAGCAAATCATGCTAGCTTGCACATCACAAAGAAAAGCAAACCTGCTAACTTGCATGTTCTAAAATGATATAAAATTTGCTAGCTTGCATGCTCTAAAATTATGAAATCTTTCATTCTTTTTCAAAAAACTTGCTAGCTTGAACATCACAAAGAAAATAAAATATACTATCTTGCACATCTTAAAAGATGCAAAAGTTTTGCTAACTTTCATATATGAAAAACTTGCTAGCTTGCATGATGATATATGCAATGATATTTCAAAAACATGAAATTATATTTATAATGTAATGATTTGAAATTATATCTTCAAAACTTGCTGGTTGCACTTCTCCTTTTTGTTGATGACAAAGGGGGAGAAGTTACGATAACTATAATGCATGGAATGATGTATTGAAATTTTGATTATACATGATTTTATGATGACATGTTGCTTGGATTCATAATTCATTTCTAAATTTACGTTTATATTAATATGGCATATTGATAGGGAGAGTTTTGTTTAAACTCCATCATCAATTGGTTGTCATCATAAAAAAGGAGGAGATTGTTAAATCTTGGATTTTGATGGTGAAACCAATTGATAAAGTTACAATCTAATCTATGTTTTGAGTGATGCAGGACTAACATTGATTAGAAAAGGTAAATTAATTAAAACAGGAGGAATCAGACATTAGGTCGGAGTGGAACATGTCAGAAGATTGGATGTCGGGCCGGAGGATTGGTCGATGTATCAGTAGAAGGCTTCGCGCCATGAGTTCGGGCATCGGGCCAAAGGATCAAACATTGCACCAAAGAGATCGAAAATTGTATGAGTCAACATGCTGATTGGGCAATACATCAAAGAAGAAGATGATGCACCGAAGGATCGGACGAAGCGCTAGATGAACCATTGACATGCCAGGCAATATAGGATTTATGCTTGTAATTATTTGTCTAGATCGAGTTAGTTTAGGTCATAATTAAGTTGGTTTCAGGTGTAACCATTCTAACTCAATTAGGGGTCAACTAGGCATAAAGTGGGGTTGTTTTGGGCCAAGAGAAAGAACATTCAGTGACCCAAAAGTTGGGTCAGGCCATGGCACTACCGATCCAAGCGGTGGCACTACCGGTCCAAGCGATGGCACCGCTAGAGGCTCAATCTCCAAGACACAATCTCCGAGACTGTATCAGGCGATAGTACTTGTAATCAAATCAAATATTTGAGATTGAGATTTAAATTTTGTTTTCCTAACTTGCCATCATAATTTAGGAAATCTTAATCTACTTCCTTGTTTGTTGATATGAATTAAGGAAGTAACTATTAAGTATTCCAAATATGATGATATCATATTTGTTAGTATATTAAATGGAAATAATTTATATTAAATAAATACAAAAAATAAAATTTATTTCCCTTAATAGAGGCTCACCTCCTCCTATTTAAAGGGGAGGGATTTCTCTCCTTTGTTCCTCACCTAGTCGAGCCTGGCAGCGTGAGGAACGAGGAGTTACACCCTGTTGACAAGAGAACGAGGAGTTACACCCTATTGACAAGAGGTAGGTTTCCCTGCCTTTCTTAAATTTAAAAGTTTTAGTTTTTATTTTGATTCTTGAATGTTGAAAGCTTTTAGTTTGAAAAAAAAATGTTTATCAATTCTTTAAATGTTAAATTTTTTTTATTATCACATTAAAGCAATCACTTGTATAATGTTGACCCATGAGTAAGTTTTTATTGTAGATTTAAAGATGTTAAAAATTTATATGTTTTATCTGATATTTCCTGATATTACTGTTTATCTTTAATCTTTTCTAGATTAAAATATTATTAGATTAAAATATGTTATCTAAAATCTTTTGTGATATTCATTAATTTGAAATTTAAAATATGCTATTCTGAATGATTTAGAATTTGACTAGAATATGTTGAAATTTTATATGTATTGAAAGCATGATTTTTTATGTGAATTTAGAAGGTTATTTCATTATATTAAAGTTTATGTCTTTTAATGTATTATGATTTCCATTTAAATTAGAATGTTATTTCCTTGTTTTAAAGCTTATCTCCTTGTCTATAATTCAATGCGTTATTATGTTTTTTTGTTTATATTGCTAATGAATATATGTTGCGGTATGAAATTATATATTATTTGGATTGAAATTGCTCACGGGCCAGGCCCAACCCATAGGTCAGGCCACAGCCTATTGGATAGGCCTAATCAGATTAGGCCCAGCCCGTAGGCCAGGCCCAACCCACGGATCAGGCCTTGGCCCGTAGGCTAACCCAGCCTAACCATCATGGGCGGTCACATGCGATGCATATGACCAGTCCATGGGCCAAGGTTGGGCCAGTTTTGTGTGATGCATGCCCAATCATGTATAATGCACATGATTAGTAGATGAGCTGGCTTAATCTAGCTCAATATTATTGTTGGATTTGAGCCCAATATTATTGATTGAACTAAACTATGCTTGATTAGTCTAGATCAATTCAGGGTGATTCCAAATTGATTGACTTATTCAAGTTAGTTTAACCTAAATTGAACATAATATAATCCAAATTATACTAGTATAGGGTGGTTCCAGACCAGTTAAATAAGGATTAGAGATCTGTTCAGTTAGGTCATAGTAAATTGAGTTCAATTTGATCAATTGAACTAGAGTTCAAGTCAATTGAGGACTAATTTGTATTATTTGGTATTGATGATATTTGAAAGAAATGTTTAAATGTGTTATTTCATCCCTATATGGACATGACTAGTGTGAGATTATGTTATTTCCTTGCCAAGGGTAGGTAGGGCGATTCCCTTCGGGGATTAGCGGGTGGACGGTTCCTCCATCCGCTGTTGGGAGGAACGTGTCCCCACTTTGGCGGGTGTGGGACACCACTCCATCCGCTGTTGGGAGTGTGATATGAGTTTGCCTCCATCCGCTGTTGGGAGAACACAAACTCATCCCGTAGGATAAAGGCTCTCAATCCGCTGTTGGGGGAGTGCTCCTTCGGGTATTTGATATACGCCAATGGGATGATTGATTGAATTTTGGTCATGTATTTATCTTGATTTGACTTTTGGGGTTCCTACTCAGCGTTGCTGAATTTTCTTTGTTTTTGATTTTCAGAGCAGCCTCCCTCTAGTACTAAATTGGATTCCAGTGGAGAGCGGACTTTCCTCTACCGCTAGGTAGTGCCACTAGGATGACTCTTGAAGTTAACATCACTATGTTTACTTTTCTATTTGTAATTTGATGAATAAATGAATTGTAATAAATGGTTATAGATGATGAATAAAGTGATGTTTCTCTATTTGGCCTGTGTGAAAAAAAAAAAAAAAAAAAAAAATTCTGGATGTGATATCTTTTTATGGTATCAGAGCATGGTTTAGGGCCTGTAGGTGTATTAGGTCCATTGATTGACTCTAACCGATGATTGTCTTTAACATATTATAGGAGTAATGGAGCCAATTCTAGAGATTAGTCGTCCTGTCACTCGGGGTGCTCATGGTCGCAATGTTATTGGTCTACGCACTCGGAGAGGTGTTCAAACAAATAATAACTTGGAAGCTCCACGCATCGTAGAGCAAACCCAGTCCTCCCGTACACCTGTCACTAATTATGGGCCAGCTTCTCCGACTTCGCAGAATGCCCCTCATGCCCCAGCACCCGTCAATGCTCAAGATGACGTACACGGAGTCCTCAATGCTATTAGAGGATACTTTGAGCGTCAGGAGGAACGAGATGAAATTCCACGGGGTAGGAATAATACTTTAGATCACTTTAAGAGATTGGGACCACCAATTTTTGAGGGCAAGCCAGACCCAATCTTTGCTGAACGTTGGATTTGTCAAGTGGAAAAGACATTCGAAGCTATCGAATGTAGGGAAAATCAGAAAGTGCCTTTCGCTTCTTTCATTTTGGAAGGGAAGGCAGACACTTGGTGGACCTTAAAAAGGAGGATGTTAGAGGCTGGAGGTAATGTGGTAACTTGGGAACAGTTTAAAGATGCATTTTATGAGCAATTCTTTCCTGATTCAGTTCGCTTTGAGAAACAACAAGAGTTCCTTAGCATCCACCAAGGAAATAGAACTGTAATGGAATATAATCATCATTTCACTGAGTTGGCTCAGTTCTCTCCACTTATTGCTTTTAATGAAAGTCGAAGAGCTCGTCATTTTGAGAGGGGACTTCGATCATCAATTAGAAAGTCTGTTGCAGTACTGATTTTACCAACATATGCTGAAGTGTTAAATCGAGCTTTGGTGGTAGAGAAATTGGATAATGAATTACAACAAGCAAAGGATCGAAAGCGACCTTTTAGTGCTGCACCATTTACGTATGGGGGATCACATTCTGGACCCTCAAAGAAAGGAAAAGGCAAATAGTTCGGGCATCAACAAGCAGGAGCTCCTAGCAATCAAGTTGTTATAAGATGTTATTTCTGTGGGAAGACAGATCATGTTTCCACCTCATGCCCCATGGGACAACGCGTATGTTTTTATTGTCAACAACCCAGGCACATGTCGAAGGATTGCCCATGGAAGCAACATCAACGCCGAGCTCCACCCCAAACAACTGGACACAGCTACGACCGAGAGAGGAAGGACATGCAAGAGTCTACGCACTGACTCACCAAGATGCTGAAGCCTCGGGATCTATTATTAAAGGTATCATCACACTCTGTGGTATGCTAGCATCTGTGCTTATTGATTCTGGTTCTACGCATTCTTTTATATCACCTTGTTTTGCTATGAAACTGCATAAGAATCATGAGACAATGAATAATGCATTAATGGTAGTAACACCGATTGGAAACTCTTTGATAGTTGATCAGATATATAGAAACTGTGTTATTACTATTGAAAGTCACGATTTGCTAGTATATCTTATTCTACTAGAATTTCAAGATTTCGATGCTATCTTGGGTATGGACTGGCTTTCTGCATACCATGCAAGTGTCGATTGTTTTCGGAAGACTGTTACTTTGTCACCTCTAGATCAACCACCTTTCAAGTTCATCGGGATTCAAGAAAAGTTCCCTTCTATTATTTCAGCCTTGAGTGCTACCCAACTATTACTGAAGGGATGTCAGGGATACTTGGCCTTTATTTCTGGAGAAGAATCTAAGAAGCCAGTATTAAAGGACATCCCCATTGTACGGGATTTTCCAGATGTTTTTCCTGACGATCTACTTGCACTGCCACCAAATAGACATATTGAATTTACAATTGATCTTCTACCTGGTACTGCACCTATTTCTAAACCTCCATATAGAATGGCACCAATTGAGTTGGAGGAGTTAAAGAAACAGATCCAAGAGCTTTTGGACAAGGGTTTTATTTGACCTAGTGTATCACCTTGGGGTGCCCCTGTCCTATTTGTGAAGAAGAAAGATGGATCTATGCGACTATGCATTGATTATAGACAACTCAACAAAGTGACCATAAAGAATAAATATCCTCTTCCTCGAATAGATGACCTGTTTGATCAACTTCAAGGTACTCAGGTATACTCAAAGATTGATTTGAGATCCGGGTATCATCAACTAAAGATAAGGGAAGGAGACATACAGAAAACTACCTTTAGAACAAGATATGGTCATTATGAATTCTTAGTAATGTCTTTTGGACTCACAAATGCACCAGCTACCTTCATGGATCTCATGAATAGAGTGTTCCACCCTTATCTCGATAAATTGTAATTGTGTTTATTGATAATATCTTGATTTACTCCAAAAGCATAGCAGAGCATGAACACCATCTTAAGACAGTTATGGAAGTCCTAAGGCGAGAGAAACTATATGCCAAGTTAAGTAAATGTAACTTTTGGCTCAATGAAATTATGTTTCTCGGTCATGTAATTTTGAGCGCTGGCATATTTGTTGACCCTCACAAGATTGAAGCTGTGATAAAATGGAAGCAGCCTTCTAATGTTTCAGAGATTAGAAGCTTCTTGGGTTTGGCTGGATACTATAGAAGATTCGTAGAAGGCTTTTCAAAAATAGCAGCACCATCGACCAAGTTGACACAAAAGAACATAAAATTCATGTGGGATGATAAATGTCAACAAAGTTTTCAAGAATTGAAGAAGAAATTAACTAGTGCTCCTATCTTGGTGATTCCTTCAGGGGGAGAAGGTTTTGTAGTGTATAGTGATGCCTCACTACAAGGGCTTGGTTGCGTTCTAATGCAAAACGAGAGGGTAGTTGCTTATGCATCGAGGCAATTAAAGCCTCATGAAAAGAACTATCCCACTCATGACTTAGAGCTAGAAGCTATCATTTTTGTACTGAAAATTTGGAGGCATTATCTATATGGACAGACTTTCGAAATCTTCACAGATCATAAGAGTCTCAAATATATTTTCACATAGAAAGATTTAAATATGAGACAAAGAAGGTGATTGGACTTTCTAAAGGATTATGATTTTAATATCAACTACCATCCTGGGAAAGCTAATGTAGTTGCTGATGCCTTAAGCAGAAATACCTACAGTCTTGTAGCCTATATGAATATTCAAAGGAATTCTATGATGACGGAGTTGGCAGACTTAAAACTTAAACTTTTATCGGAGACAAATAAAGGTTTTCTTGCGTGTCTGATGGCACAATCATATTTGGTGGAAAAGGTTAAAGAAAGTCAGAAGGAAGATACATATCTTCAAATGATAGTTAAGGACATAGCTCAAGGATTTAGATCTGAATTCCTCCAAGCCGAAGATGGTTCTATTACATTCCACAATCGACTTTGTGTTCCCGAAAGCCATCTAGTAAAGATGCAATTATTAGAGGAGGCACATAGATTAAAATTTAATATCCATCCCGGGACTACTAAGATGTATCGAGATTTATGCCAAAATTATTGGTGGCGTGGTATGAAGAGAGATATAGCAGAGTTTGTTTCTAAATGTCTGATATGTCAACAGGTGAAGATAGAACATCGAGTACTTGCGGGAAAGTTGCAAAGGATTTCGATTCCTGAATGGAAGTGGGAGCAAGTCACTATGGATTTTTTGACAGGATTACCCAAGACTGTGAAAGGATATGACGAAATTTGGGTAATAGTAGACAGACTTACTAAATCTGCTCACTTCCTTCCTATTAACAAGAAGTATTCATTGGATAAACTAGCAAACTTATATATTAAGGAAATCATTCGATATCATGGGGTGCCAGTTAGCATTATCTCAGATAGAGATCCAAGATTCACCTCTAAATTTTGGGGAAGTCTACAAAAATCTTTGGGCACGCAGTTAAAATTTAGTATAGCTTTTCACCCCCAAACTGATGGCCAATCTGAAAGGACAATACAAACTCTTGAAGATCTCTTAAGAGCATGTGCTTTAGACTTTGGTGGGAGTTGGGATATGCACTTGCATCTAATTAAGTTTTTTTATAATAATAGTTACCACTCTAGCATACAGATGGCTCCATTTGAAGCTCTTTATGGAAGAAAGTGCAGATCACCTGTATATTGGGATGAGGTGGGAGAACGGAAGCTTTTGGGGCCTCAATTAATTCAAAAAGATGATGATAATATTCGAATTATACGCCAAAGATTATTAACAGCTCAAAGTCGTCAGAAAAGTTATGCAGATCGAAGGCGAAGAGATCTAGAGTTCGAAGTTGGTGAGCACGTCTTCTTAAAGGTGTCGCCAACCAAGGGAGTTATGAGGTTTGGTCAAAGGGGAAAGTTAACCCTAAGATTTGTTGGCCCATTTGAGATCTTACAAAAGGTTGGACTTGTAGCATACAGATTGGCATTGCCCCTGGCTTTGGCTAGCATCCATGATGTATTCCACGTGTCAATGCTTCGAAAATATATCAGGGATCCATCACATGTCATATCTTACCAACCTCTACAATTACGAGATGATGCCACTTTTAGAGAACAACCAACCCAGATCTTGGAAAGGAAAGAACATGTTATAAGGAACAAAATTATACCTTTGGTAAAGATTTGTTGGCAATACCATTCAGACCGAGAGGCAACGTGGGAAAGAGAAGAAGATATGTGAGAGCAGTATCCTCATCTATTCTATTAAGGTAAGCTAAATTTGGGGACCAAATTTCCTATAGGAGGGGAGAAATGTAATCAAATCAAATATTTGAGATTGAGATTTAAATTTTGTTTTCCTTACTTGCCATCATAATTTAGGAAATCTTAATCTACTTCCTTGTTTGTTGATATGAATTAAGGAAGTAACTATTAAGTATTCCAAATATGATGATATCATATTTGTTAGTATATTAAATGGAAATAATTTATATTAAATAAATATGAAAATTAAAATTTATTTCCCTTAATAGAGGCTCACCTCCTCCTATTTAAAGGGGAGGGATTTCTCTCCTTTGTTCCTCACCTAGTCGAGCCTGGCAGCGTGAGGAACGAGGAGTTACACCCTGTTGACAAGAGAATGAGGAGTTACACCCTATTGATAAGAGGTAGGTTTCCCTGCCTTTCTTAAATTTAAAAGTTTTAGTTTTTATTTTGATTCTTGAATGTTGAAAGCTTTTAGTTTGAAAAAAAAATATTTATCAATTCTTTAAATGTTAAATTTTTGTTTTTATTACATTAAAGCAATCACTTGTATAATGTTGACCCATGAGTAAGTTTTTATTGTAGATTTAAAGATGTTAAAAATTTATATGTTTTATCTGATATTTCCTGATATTACTGTTTATCTTTAATCTTCTCTAGATTAAAATATTATTAGATTAAAATATGTTATCTAAAATCTTTTGTGATATTCATTAATTTGAAATTTAAAATATGCTATTCTGAATGATTTAGAATTTGACTAGAATATGTTAAAATTTTATATGTATTGAAAGCATGATTTTTTATGTGAATTTAGAAGGTTATTTCATTATATTAAAGTTTATGTCTTTTAATGTATTATGATTTTCATTTAAATTAGAATGTTATTTCCTTGTTTTAAAGCTTATTTCATTGTCTATCATTCAATGCATTATTATGTTTTTTTGTTTATATTGCTAATGAATATATGTTGCGGTATGAAATTATATATTATTTGGATTGAAATTGCTCACGGGCCAGGCCCAACCCATAGGTCAGGCCACAGCCTATTGGATAGGCCTAATCAGATTAGGCCCAGCCCGTAGGCCAGGCCCAACCCACGGATCAGGCCTTGGCCCGTAGGCTAACCCAGCCTAACCATCATGGGCGGTCACATGCGATGCACATGACCAGTCCATGGGCCAAGGCTGGGCCAGCTTTGTGTGATGCATGGCCAGTCATGTATAATGCACATGACTAGTAGATGAGCTAGCTTAATCTAGCTCAATATTATTGTTGGATTTGAGCCCAATATTATTGATTGAATTAAACTATGCTTGATTAGTCTAGATCAATTCAGGGTGATTCAAAATTGATTGACTTATTCAAGTTAGTTTAACCTAAATTGAACCTAATCTAATCCAAATTATACTAGTTTAGGGTGGTTCCAGACCAGTTAAATAAGGATTAGAGATCGGTTCAGTTAGGTCCTAGTAAATTGAGTTCAATTTGATCAATTAAACTAGAGTTCAAGTCAATTGAGGGCTAATTTGTATTATTTGGTATTGATGATATTCGAAAGAAATGTTTAAATGTGTTATTTCATCCCTATATGGACATGACTAGTGTGAGATTATGTTATTTCCCTGCCAAGGGTAGGTAGGGCGATTCCCTTCAGGGATTAGCGGGCCGTCAGACGTGGCGGTTGGACGGTTCCTCCATCCACTGTTGGGAGGAACGTGTCCCCACTTTGGCGGGTGTGGGACACCACTCCATCCGCTGTTGGGAGAACACAAACTCATCCCGGAGGATAAAGCCTCTCCATCCGCTGTTGGGGGAGTGCTCCTTCGGGTATTTGATATATGCCAATGGGATGATTGATTAAATTTTGGTCATGTATTTATCTTGATTTGACTTTTGGGGTTCCTACTCAGCGTTGCTGAATTTTCTTTGTTTTTGATTTTCAGAGCAGCCTCCCTCTAGTACTAAATCGGATTCCAATGGAGAGCGGACCTTCCTCTACCGCTAGGTAGAGCCACTAGGATGACTGTTGAAGTTAACATCACTATGTTTACTTTTCTATTTGTAATTTGATGAATAAATGAATTGTAATAAATGGTTATAGATGAGGAATAAAGTGATGTTTCTCTATTTGGCCTGTGTGGAAAAAAAAAAAAAAATTCTGGATGTGATAGTACCGCCTAGTGTCATGTAGTGGTACCACTAGTCTAGTCGATGGTACTGTCAGATTGGGCGATGGTACCGCCTAGTGTCAGTGCTGTAGGCGATGGTACCGTCAGGACCCGGGAAACCCGAGATGAGACATTTTTTTGCTATAATTTTGAAGCCATTTGAGGTCTATAAATACCTAGTTATTCCTACATGGAAAAGTATGAAATTGAGTTGAAAAAGGAGAAAAGAATACTTGAGAACAAGTTAGAAACTCTCTTAGGATTTAGAATCTCTTCCTCCTAGAGTTAGAAGTTTTCTAAGGGAGAACCAGATTGGAAAGAGTATCTAGACTCTTCGATTAGATCGAGGCTGTGAGTACTTGAGTACAGAGTTCACCCAATTCCGCAGCTTACCTTTTCGATTAGAAGTATTCAGTGAAACTCACCTACCAATCTCATTATGGGGATATGCCATAGAGATCGCAGCTTACCTTTTGAATAGAGTTTCAACTAAATCGGTAGTGTCTACACCATATGAGATATGGAAATGGAAGAAGTATGATCTTAAGGTTGTTAAGATTTGGGGTTGCCCAACCCACGTTAAAAGACACAATCCCGATAAGTTGGAATCGAGGATGGAGTAGTGCAAGTTCATTGTATACCCTAAGAAAATTTATGGGGATTATTTCTATCATCCTAAGGATGAAAAGGTCTTTGTAACCAAGAAAGTGGTGTTCCTTAAGAAGGAATACATTCTTAGTGGAGACAGTGAGAGCGTGATAGAGTTGAGCGAGGTTAGAGAACCTAGCTCAAGCACCACTCCACAACCCGAGTCTATTCAGGTACCTAGCACACAAGTTCCGACTTTACGTAAGTTCGACAAAGTATCCCATCTTCTTGAGAGATATGTGGGACATATTAGAGGAGAAGATGTTGAAGATATTGATTCTCAAACCTACAAGGAGGCTATTACGAGTATAGACTCTGGGAAGTGGCAAAAAGCCATGAATATTGAGATGTATTCCATGTACTCTAACAAGGTTTCAATCCTAGTTGAAGTACCTGAGGGTATTGTATCCATCGATTGCAAGTGGATCTTCGATAAGATGATTGGAGTAGATGGAAAGGTAGAGACCTATAAAGCAAGGCTAGTGGCTAAAGGGTATTGTCAAAGGCAAGGTATTGACTATGACGAAACCTTCTCACCCTAGCCATGCTAAAATCCATCTGAATTCTATTGGCTATTATAACACACTATAATTACGAGATCCGGTAGATGGATATGAAAACTGCACTCCTCAATGGCAACCTCGAGGAGGTGTATATGATATAGCATGAGGGATTTGTATCCAAGAACTACCCAGATAAGGTGTGAAGGTTGCTTAGGTCCATTTATGGACTAAAGCAAGCTTCCCAAAGTTGGAACATAAGATTTGATGAGGTAATCAGATCTTATGATTTCGTTAAGAATAAATATGAGCTTTGTGTGTATAGGAAGGTAAGTAGGAGTGCTATCACCTTCTTGGTGTTATATGTGGGTGACATCTTGATCATTGAGAATAATGTAGGAATGTTATCTACAGTAAATGCTTAGTTATCTAAACACTTCTCTATGAAGGACTTAAGGGAAGCATCCTATATATTGGTTATCTAGATAGTTCTCCAAGAGGATGCTTGACGTATCCCAATCCAGGTACATAGACACCATTGTCAAAAGGTTTGGCTTGAAAAATTTCAAGAGATGTCTCATACCAATGAAACATGGGATATTACTTTCTAAGAGTATGTCCTCGAAGACTCCTTAAGAAAGGGCAAACATAGATAGGATACCGTGTGCCTCAATGATAAGGTCTATAATATATTCCATGCTATATACAAGGCCTGATATAGCACTTACTCTGAGTGTCACAAGCAGGTATCATGCGCATCCAGGCTTGGAGCACTAGAAAGCAGTAAAGTATATCCTTAAGTACTTGCGAAAGATTAAGGATCTTTATGGAGGTAGTAGCCTTAGGGTTGAAGGCTACACGGACTCAAGTTTTCAGTCCGATGTTAATGATAACAAATTAAATTTGGGGTATATGTACACCCTGAATGGAGGAGCAATATGCTAAAAGAGTTTCAAGCAAGATACTATTGCTGACTCTACTAGTCATAGGTTTCCTGCAAGCCAATCACGTGAGTGATGACACGTGTGACATGATATGCACTCTTTTTCTTAATATATTTTGGTATTTTATCATTTTCTATTGTTTGTTGCATATATACGTATATATATTGTAGTGTCCATGGATCTATGCAATGAGAATCAGATCGTGATAAAATCACGATAATGAGACCGATTTACTTTTAAACACAGACCTTAAATAATCCTGGTATAGGTTACTCGAGAGGGACATTGAGATAATCGGACAGATTGGTGTGTTGTATACCCATCCAAATGATGGAGGTAGTTGGCCTCATAGCTGCTCGTATGGGGACACTAAGGATATAGTGCAGGTGCTCAATGGAGAATGAGCTCATTGATTGATTCACTTATGGAATACTGGATGGTTGATGGTGCTTTGTTGTCAGACATCGATTTCATAGTTTCAGTAATGTATCTGGTCCTTAGACTTGAGATACCAAGGATGTCCTATAAGAGTACTACACTCTTTGATACGAGACTTACAGATTTGGAAGTTCCAAATCTAATACAATCGGTTATTGAGAGTGGCAACTAACCTTACGAGGGCTATTGAGTGTCGATAGAGGATCATCTGCTCTCGGTATCATGAGAGAAATATCTTATGTGTTCTTGCTTAAACAAATCCTTGGCCAAGGTCATTCAGATTGAGAGAGAAAGAGTTCTCCGGGAGACTCCGATTAGAGCGAGACTCGAGGAGAAATCGTATGGGCCTGACAGCACCATGCCCAATATATTGTCTCTATGATATTAGATGTATGAGGGACTATAGGTACATGATAACTGAGGATAGATATGTTTAAAGGATTGGATTCTCCTGTATCATTTGGGGACTACGGCGTAGTGGCCTAGTACGTCCGCAATCGATGAGTCAAGTGAATTATTATGGAGATAATAATTCACTGAGCCAGAAGGAGTTTTGACATGTATGACTCACGCCCAGCTTGATATTGGGCCTAGAGAGTCACACACATATGGTAGGCATTGCGACGAGCAGAGGTTCGGATATGAGATATTCGTTGGGGCCCATATATTAATGGATATCCATTACGCCCCTGAATTATTGGATCTTATGAATGAGATCCAATAAGAGCTAATAAGAGATTATTGGGTAGATACCCACTAATCTAAGAGGCTTGCATAATTAGATGGAGATCCAGTACCCAATAGGGTAGGATCCATTAGGGTTAACTGGGTACTTCTATAAATAGGAGGGAACTAAAGGTCCATAAGTTGAGGCTTTTTGGTTGCCACCTCCTATTCTCCTCTCCCCTTCTCATCCTCAGATAGCAGGCGTGGAGATTTAAAGAGTGTCGTCACAGCCCTACTATATAGATCACCACTAGAGAAGAGGACGCTTGACCTCCTTCATCCTCTCCAACAGATCTATAGGGATTCAGGGATATACGATCTCCCTTGGTAACATAACTATCTCACATGTGGTTTTTTGTGTCGCGGGTTTTGCACACCAATCTACGCACGACAACGAACACATATTAGAAAATTTAGGGTTTTTATTTTATGTTATTCCGCTGCACATGTGATGTCACCCCTATATTTCCCTACAGACTCGACCACAGAGATGGGGGACATTGCTATAGCAGAGGTAGCAAAGGAAGGAGTCTTGATGAAGAAGTTTATCACAGATCTGGGAGTTGTGCCGGGCAGCGAGGAGCCAATTCCCTTATATTACAACAATAATAAGGCAATTGCCCAAGCGAAGGAACCTAGGTCTCATCAGAAGTGTTATGAGGAGGTTCTAGCTTATTAGAGAGATCGTGGCTTGAGGAGATGTAGTAGTGGAAAGAGTTCCATCCGAAGATAATATTGCAAATCCACTAACAAAGCTGTTGTCTCAAATAGTCTTTGAGCGTCACAAGAGTCTAATGGGGATCACACATATAAATGATTAGCTTTAGGTCAAGTGAGAAATTACTAGTCATAGGTACTCTGTAAGCCAATCACGTGAGTGATGACACGTGTGACTTGACACGCAGTCTTTTTGCTTATTATTATTTGATATTTTATCACTTTATATTACCTTTTTCTTGAATATATTATGATGTTCATGGATCTGTGCAATGAGAATCAGATTATGATGAGATCACAATAATGAGACCTATTCACATTTAAACACAGATCCTAAATAATCCCAATCATAAGTTACTCAAGAGGGACATCGAGATAACCAGATAAACTGATGTGCTATATACCCATCCATATGATGGATGCAGCTGGTCTCATAGCTGCTCATGTGGGGACACTAGGGATACAATGCAGGTGCTCATTGGAGAATGAGTTCACTGATTGATCCACTCACGGAATGCTAGATGGTTGATGATGCCTTATTGTTAGATAGCAATTCTGTAGTCCCAGTGGTGTATCTGATCCTTAGATTTAAGACACCAAGGATATCTTGTATAAGTACTCCACTCCTTGATACTGAGCTTATAAGTATGGAAGTTCCGGATCTAGTACAACCGGTCATCGGGAGTGGTAATCAACCTTATAAGGATTATTGAGTATCGATAGAGGATCATCCACTCTTAGTGTCATAAAAGAAATATCCTATGTGTTCTTGCTCAGACAAATCTTTGGCTAGAGTCATTCGGATTGAGATAGAAAGAGTTCTCCGGGAAAATCCGATTAGAGCGATACTCGAGTAGAAATCGTATGGGTCT
Organism: Musa acuminata AAA Group; assembly: GCF_036884655.1. NCBI lineage: Eukaryota > Viridiplantae > Streptophyta > Magnoliopsida > Zingiberales > Musaceae > Musa > Musa acuminata. The sequence goes on along the minus strand of NC_088333.1, from coordinate 28,796,916 downwards.
AACAGCACCATTCTCGGTATACGGTCTCTGGGATATTAGATGGATGAGGGATTATAAGTATATGGTAACTAAGGACAGATAGGTCCAATGGATTGGATTCCCCTATATTGTTTGAGGAATGCATCATAGTGGCCTAGTACGTCCATAGTCGATAAGTCCAGTGAATTATTATAGAGATACCAAAAGGAGTTTTGATAGGTTTATCTCACGACCAGCTCGATATTGGGCCTAGAGAATCACACATATATGGTAGGCGTTGTTAGGATCGAGAGCACTAAGAGGGGGGGGGGGGGGGGGTGAATTAGTGCAGCGGAAATCTTACAGCGATTTTAAAAATGAAAACTGCGTTTGTCCGATGAAAAACGATTTCGATATAAAAGCAGAATCACAGTGCAGTTTGCGTCTAAGCGCAGTTTGCGTCTAAGCGCAGTTTGCGTCTAAACTCAGTTTTACGTCCAAACGCCGTTTTACGTCTAAACGCAGTTTTACGTCTAAACGCAGTTTTGCGTCTAAACGCAGTTTTACGTCTAAACGCAGTTTTGTATCTAAACGCAGTTTTACGTCTAAACGTAATTTTACGTCTAAATGTAGTTTTACGTCTAAAAGTAGTTTTGAACCTTGAAAAGCGTTTTACGTAGAAAGCAATTTGCAGTTATAAATGGAATCCGAATGTAAGCGTAAACTGCAGTGTGAAGATCGTACGAAAACACGATTTACGTTTGAATGCAGATTCTGAAAGATCAGAGCTTAGAAACTCGTTCGTAAAGGCGCAGAGGGCAGTAGCAATGTAGGAGGTTTGCAGTAATGATAAAGTGCTCAAGGTAAAAGCAAACCAGAGATTTAGAGTGGTTCGGTCAGTCTTGACCTACTCCACTTTTGGCTTCCTCCTCCGACGAGGTCACCGACGTCAACTAGCTGCCTTCCTTCAATGGGCGAAGGCTAACTGCCCTTTTACAGTTTCTCTCCTTTTGACAGGCTCAGGAGACAACCTTTACAGATCCTTTCTCTCCTCTCTTTACAACTCAAGACTTGAAGAACAGAAGGAGGAGAACTTTAGGACTTTACACAAATTTGAGCTCTTAGAATCACTGAAAAGATCAAGAATTCGGTGTGGATCTGTATCTTTTCAGTGCTGAATGGGTGGGGTATTTATAGGCCCCAACCCAGTTCAAATTTGGAGCTCAAAACGATCAAATCGATCAAATCCCAGAATTCTGGGATCAAGCGGTTGCACCTCTTGACTGGAGAGGTGGCACCGCCTGGCATAGCTCGAAGACTGAGCTCAGGCGATTGCACCTCTCTGCCAGAGCTCGAAGACTGAGCTCGATGGTTGCACCGCCTGGCAGAGCTCGAAGACTGAGCTCGGTGGTTGCACCGCCTGGCAGAGCTCGAAGTCTGAGCTTGGTGGTTGCATCACCTGGCAGAGCTCGAAACTGAGCTCAGGCTGATGCACCTCTCTGCCAGAGCTCGAAGACTGAGCTCGGTGGTTGCACCGCCTGGCAGAGCTCGAAGACTGAGCTCGGTGGTTGCACCGCCTGGCAGAGCTCGAAGTCTGAGCTCGGTGGTTGCTCCGCCTGGCAGAGCTCGAAACTTGAGCTCTGGCGGTGCTACCTCTTGACAGAGGAGGTTGCACCGCCCAATCTAGCTCGAAGACTGAGCTCTAGGCGGTTGCACCGCCCAGTCTAGCTGGGAGACGCAGCCCTGGCGGTTGCACCTCCTGGCCTGGGCGGTTGCACCGCCTGGTGCAATCAGGGTCCGAATGGTTCGCTCCATTCGGCCCAATTTGAATCTTTTCAGGGGCCCAATTGCCCCAAGATTAAGCTAATGGGATCACCTCCCATTTTCAAGCTTAATCATCGTGCTAACTACGATTAACTCTAAGACAACTTCTGCAGCTTTGCTCCGATGCGTCAATCGCTTCTTCCGGCGAGTTTCCGGCGAACTTCCGTCGATCATCCGATAAACCCTCGGTGATCATTCTGCGGACATCCGGCATACTCCTGGACTTTGCGACGATCCACTTGGCGAGTTCCGACGAGCTTCGCTTGGCAAGCTTCTGGACTTCTCGGATCTGTTCTCGCTGAACCTCCGACGACCGTCCGAACTTCCGTCGAACTCTCGAACTCCCAACGTGATCATGATCTTGACTCCGGCGCAACACCTGCTGCTTGTCTTACTCTCATCGTAGTTAATCCTGCACACTTATCTCAACACATAGATTAGATAACAAATGACAATTGACTTCATCATCAAAATCCGAGATTCAACAATTTCCCCCTTTTTGATGATGACAATCAATTGATAATGGAGTTATCCTTAACTCCCCCTATCTATATGCCATAGTTGAGATAAGTCAACCTTGAATTCAAGACCTAAGAATTCAAGTGATGTATTGATAAGTTAGATCAGTTAAACTTATCAATGCTCCCATCATGATACCCATCATGATGTATCTCTTCAAGAATGATGTCAAGGCATGACATACATCATCAAGTTTGTATGATAGTGTTTGTAACTATTCATCATGTAATCATATAAAGCTACGAAGGATTATTACATGATGCACACATTTGAGATTTTCTTGCAAGTTTGCATTTACTTCACAAGATAGAATATCAAATCAAGACATGATGCAAACTATAGCACATGTTCACATATATCTTGGTGATGCAAGGATGGCATAAATATAACATCGTTTATAGCATCACTCAAGTATTTGCAACTATAACATAGACATGATTATGGCAGTTCAGCTATGACATAGCGTTTATCAATTCATATGTTTCTCCCCCTTTGTCATCAACAAAAAGCATGATAGCATTATCAAGCACATAAAGGAAGTCATATAATACTTTGAATATCTCTTTATTGTTTGTTGCTTGAAGGAGGAAAGTCATTTTTCAAAAAGTTTTCATAAGAGTGTACAGGAAAATCCCATTTTTAGCATTCAAACCGAAAAATGAACTTTTTACATGCATTTGGCTAAAGATATTTGTCACATAATTTGCTACATATTTGATCAAGCGATCTCAAGGCATGTAATAACATCCGAAAAATAGTTTTAACTAGTTTAAGTATTCGGACACATCAACATTCCTAATTCTCTTCTTATGTAATCAAATTGTTCTTCACATAGGGGTTTTGTAAAGATATCAGCTAGTTGATGTTTGGTATCAATAAACTCTATGGTTACATCATGATTAGTGACATGATCTCGTATAAAGTGATGTCTAATATCAATGTGTTTTGTTCTTGAGTGTTGTATAGGATTTTTAGTTAAGCATATTGCACTCATGTTATCACATTTAATGGGAATATCTTTAAGATTCACTTTGTAATCTTCTAAAGTGTTTTTCATCCATACAACTTGTGCACAGCATGCACTTGCTGCAATGTATTCAGCTTCGGTTGTTGATAGAGCAACCGAGTTTTGTTTCTTAGATGACCAGGATACAAGGGCATGTCCTAAAAATTGACATGATCCTGATGTGCTTTTTCTATCTAGTCTACAGCCAGCGAAGTCCGCATCAGCATAAGCTGTTAATTCAAAATTTTCTGATTTTGGGTACCATAATCCTAGATTGGTAGTTCCATTAAGATATCTGAGTATTCTTTTGACTGCTTTGAGATAAGATATCTTAGGGTCTGATTGAAATCTAGCACAAAGTCCTACACTGAACATGATGTCTGGTCTGGTGGCAGTGAGGTAAAGTAAACTTCCTATCATACCCCTATAGGTTTTTTGATCGAAGCTTTCTCCATTCTCATCAATTTCTAACTTAGTGGAGGTACTCATAGGAGTGTCAATGGCTTTTGAATTATTCATTTTGAACTTCTTTAGCAAACTCACAGCATATTTGGTTTGACTAATAAAGATGCCATTGCTTAGTTGTTTGATTTGTAGGCCTAAGAAGAATGTTAACTCTCCCATTAGACTCATTTCGAATTCACGACTCATAGTTTTCGCAAAGGATTCACAAAGAGATTCATTTGTAGAACCAAAGATAATATCATCAACATAAATTTGAATAATGAGAAAATTGTTTTCAAAGTTCTTGATGAATAATGTAGTATCAACCTTGCCTTTTATGAAATTATTTTCAATAAGAAAAGAACTAAGTCTCTCATACCAAGCCCTAGGAGCTTGTTTTAAACCATAGAGAGCTTTAGTTAATCTAAACACATGATTAGGGAGACTATTATTTTCAAATCCAGGAGGTTGTTCAACATAGACTTCTTCGAAAATAAAGCCATTAAGAAAGGCGCTTTTAACATCCATTTGAAACAACTTAAAATTATTACTGCTAGCGTAGGCAAGGAGCATCCTTATGGCTTCCAATCGTGCCACAGGAGTGAAGGTTTCTTCGTAATCAATACCTTCTTCTTGGTTGAAACCTTTGGCCACTAATCTAGCCTTGTTTCTAACCACGATACCATTTTCATTTTGCTTGTTTCTGAAGACCCATTTAGTACCAATAACTAGATGGTCATTTGGCCTAGGAACAAGCTTCCACACTTTATTTCTCTCAAATTGATTTAATTCATCTTGCATTGCGATAATCCATGAATCATCTTTCACGGCTTCATCAACGCATTTGGGTTCAATTTGGGAGAGAAAGGCGGTATTTGCACAAAAGGTTTTAAGAGAAGATCGTGTTTGAACTCCCTTTGATGTGTCTCCTAAGATTAGCTCCTTAGGATGAGCATCTACATACTTCCAATCCTTGGGTAAGGAAATCTGAGAAGTGGATGCATCCAAGTTGCTAGTTGGAGACGGGGTCTCGTTTAAATTTAAAGAATCAAAATTAACATCATCGTCAAGATCATTTTTTGTGATTTCAGAAGTCTCATTGAAAACAACATGAATGGATTCTTCAATAATTAGAGTTCTTTTATTAAAGATACGAAAGACTTTAGAAATTGTAGAATAACCAAGAAAGATTCCTTCATCGGATTTAGCATCAAACTTTCCTAAGTTGTCTTTTTCATTCAAGATAAAACACTTACACCCAAAGACTTTGAAATATGAAACGTTGGGTTTTTTATTGTTCCATAACTCATAGGGAGTTTTGGTTAGCAGAGGTCTCACTAGAACTCTATTTAAGATATAGCATGCAGTATTTACGGCTTCGGCCCAAAAATATTTGGGTAGGTTATGTTCATTCAATATGGTTCTTGCCATTTCTTGTAAATTTCGATTTTTTCTTTCTACAACTCCATTTTGTTGAGGGTTTCTAGGAGTAGAGAAATTATGGTTGTATCCATTGAGTTCACAAAATTCTTGGAAATCATGGTTTTGAAATTCACCACCATGATCACTTCTAATTGACGAAATCATAGAACCTTTCTCATTCTGAACGAGTTTGCAAAACTTGGTAAAAGATCTAAGGCATTCACTTTTCTGTTTTAAAAAGTAAGTCCATGTGTATCTGCTATAGTCATCTATGATGACGAAAGCGTATTTGCTACCTCCTAGGCTTGATGTGGAGATGGGTCCGAACAAGTCCATATGGATCAATTGTAAGGGCCTAGAGGTGCTTACTTGATTTTTAGATTTGAAGCTACTCTTAATTTGTTTACCTAATTGGCAGGCATCACATACATTATCTTTGATGAACTTGATATGAGGAATTCCTCTTACAAGTTCTTTGGATGATATTTGAGTGATTAGCTTCATGCTAGCATGACCTAATCTTCTATGCCATATCCAAGCATTCTCATTTAAAGCAGAAAAACATGTTTCATTACATAAATCATTGATGTCAATAGTGTATACGTTATTTTGTTTTAATGCAATCATAGATATGTTTTTGTGAGGTTTTTCAATGACGCAAGCATTAGATTCAAATCTGATAATATATCCTTTATCACACAATTGACTAATGCTTAGGAGGTTATGTTTTAGACCATCAACTAGCAAAACATCTTCAATAGAAAAGTTGGATTTGTTACCTATGGTTCCTTTGCCAATGATTTTACCCTTGTTGTTGTCTCCGAAGGTGACATATCCTTCGTTTATGCTAGAGAGCTTAGAGAATTGGGATGAATCTCCGGTCATATGCCTTGAGCATCCACTGTCAAAGTACCATCTCTTGCTCCTAGCTTGCGATGGTTTAGTTTTCTACAAGAAAAGATGATGTTTAGGTACCCATTTGCTTTTGGGTTCCTCACAAATAGATCTACATTTTTTATCATGTTGCATAGAATTTGTCATGGTTCCTTTAGGAACCCATATCAATTTGTTTGGACTCAATTTCCTGAATGGACAATAATGTGTCCTGTGTCCAAACTTGCAACAAAAGTTGCATTTGCTTCTAACATGTAAGATGGGGCCTTTTACAAAGGTAGTTGGATTTTGGTGAGGACTCCTCACAAATCCAATCCCACTTCTTTTGGGAGCATGACCCTTGTTTGTAAGGATCATGTTTAATGACTTGCTACCAACCTCGAATTTCTTCAAGGTGTCCTTAAGTAGCAAGTTTTCTTTTTGACAGATTTCTAGATCATGACATTTTATACATGAATTTAAACTATCATGATATTCGATTTTTAACTTATTAAAATCATAAGTAAGACTATCATGTACCTTTTTTAGCAATTTGTATTTTCTATTTATAACTTTGCATTCATCAAATAAATCATGGAAGGCATTTAATAATTCATCGAAAGATAAATCAGCATCTAATAAATCCGTTACCTCCTCTCCGATGGCCATTAAGGCGTAATGAGCAACTTGCTCGATGTTGGACTCCTCTTCTTCAGATGCGCTCGAGTCATCCCATGTTGCTTGAAGAGCCTTCTTCTTTGATGTTCTTCTTTTGACTTGGGGACAATCATTCTTGTAGTGTCCCGGCTTTTTACATTCGTAGCAGATCACTTGGTCCTTCTTGGGTTCAAGTTTATTTTTCACATCGTTTTTAAACTTGTTTCTTTTGAAGAATTTCTTAAACCTTTTTGTTAAAAGTGCTAAGTCATCATCACAGTCCTCATCACTTGAGTTTTCTCTCAAGTGGCATTCAGAAGTTTTAAGTGCCATATCCTTCCTGTTCTTTGGAAGGATGTCTTCTTGCTCTTCATGAGCTTTGCAAGTCATTTCGTAGGTCATTAATGACCCGATTAGTTCTTCAAGAGGGAAGTTGCGCAGATCTTTTGCCTCTTGAATAGCAGTGACTTTAGGATCCCAACTTTTAGGAAGGGATCTTAGTATTTTATTTACGAGTTCAAAATCCGAAAAACTTTTTCCGAGTCCTTTTAGACCGTTGACGACATCCGTGAAACGGGTAAACATGTCGCCAATGGTTTCACTCGGTTTCATCCGGAAAAGTTCAAAAGAATGCAGCAACAGATTGATTTTTGACTCTTTCACTCTACTTGTGCCCTCGTGGGTCACTTCAAGTGTGTGCCAAATATCAAATGCAGTTTCGCAAGTTGAAACACGATTAAACTCGTTTTTATCAAGTGCGTAAAATAAGGCATTCATAGCCTTTGCATTAAGAGCGAAAGCCTTCTTTTCCAACTCATTCCAATCGATCATTGGAAGAGAAGACTTTGAAAATCCGTTTTCAACAAGGTTCCACAGTTCAAAATCCATAGAAATAAGAAAGATCCTCATTCGGGTCTTCCAGTAGGTGTAGTCCGTTCCACTGAACAAGGGTGGACGTGTAATAGAATGCCCCTCTTGGTTTCCGGCGTATGCCATCTCTCTTGGGTTTTAATCCTTTAGAGAGTTAACCTGGCTCTGATACCAATTGTTAGGATCGAGAGCACTAAGAGGGGGGGGGGTGAATTAGTGCAGCGGAAATCTTACAGCGATTTTAAAAACGAAAACTGCGTTTGTCCGATGAAAAACGATTTCGATATAAAAGCAGAATCACAGTGCAGTTTGCGTCTAAGCGCAGTTTGCGTCTAAGCGCAGTTTGCGTCTAAACTCAGTTTTACGTCCAAACGCCGTTTTACGTCTAAACGCAGTTTTACGTCTAAACGCAGTTTTACGTCTAAACGCAGTTTTGCGTCTAAACGCAGTTTTACGTCTAAACGCAGTTTTACGTCTAAACGTAGTTTTACGTCTAAACGCAGTTTTGCGTCTAAACGCAGTTTTACGTCTAAACGTAATTTTACGTCTAAATGTAGTTTTGCGTCTAAAAGCAGTTTTGAACCTTGAAAAGCGTTTTACATAGAAAGCAATTTGCAGTTATAAATGGAATCCGAATGTAAGCGTAAACTGCAGTGTGAAGATCGTACGAAAACACGATTTACGTTTGAATGCAGATTCTGAAAGATCAGAGCTTAGAAACTCGTTCGTAAAGGCGCAGAGGGCAGTAGCAATGTAGGAGGTTTGCAGTAATGATAAAGTGCTCAAGGTAAAAGCAAACCAGAGATTTAGAGTGGTTCGGTCAGTCTTGACCTACTCCACTTTTGGCTTCCTCCTCCGACGAGGTCACCGACGTCAACTAGCTGCCTTCCTTCAATGGGCGAAGGCTAACTGCCCTTTTACAGTTTCTCTCCTTTTGACATGCTCAGGAGACAACCTTTACAGATCCTTTCTCTCCTCTCTTTACAACTCAAGACTTGAAGAACAGAAGGAGGAGAACTTTAGGACTTTACACAAATTTGAGCTCTTAGAATCACTGAAAAGATCAAGAATTCGGTGTGGATCTGTATCTTTTCAGTGCTGAATGGGTGGGGTATTTATAGGCCCCAACCCAGTTCAAATTTGGAGCTCAAAACGATCAAATCGATCAAATCCCAGAATTCTGGGATCAGGCGGTTGCACCTCTTGACTGGAGAGGTGGCACCGCCTGGCAGAGCTTGAAGACTGAGCTCAGGCGATTGCACCTCTCTGCCAGAGCTCGAAGACTGAGCTCGATGGTTGCACCGCCTGGCAGAGCTCGAAGACTGAGCTCGGTGGTTGCACCGCCTGGCAGAGCTCGAAGTCTGAGCTTGGTGGTTGCATCACCTGGCAGAGCTCGAAACTGAGCTCAGGCTGATGCACCTCTCTGCCAGAGCTCGAAGACTGAGCTCGGTGGTTGCACCGCCTGGCAGAGCTCGAAGACTGAGCTTGGTGGTTGCACCGCCTGGCAGAGCTCGAAGTCTGAGCTCGGTGGTTGCTCCACCTGGCAGAGCTCGAAACTTGAGCTCTAGCGGTGCTACCTCTTGACAGAGGAGGTTGCACCGCCCAGTCTAGCTCGAAGACTGAGCTCTGGGCGGTTGCACCGCCTAGCTGGGGTGGTTGCACCGCCCAGTCTAGCTGGGAGACGCAGCCCTGGCGGTTGCACCTCCTGGCCTGGGCGGTTGCACCGCCTGGTGCAATCAGGGTCCGAATGGTTCGCTCCATTCGACCCAATTTGAATCTTTTCAGGGGCCCAATTGCCCCAAGATTAAGCTAATGGGATCACCTCCCATTTTCAAGCTTAATCATCGTGCTAACTACGATTAACTCTAAGACAACTTCTGCAGCTTTGCTCCGATGCGTCAATCGCTTCTTCCGGCGAGTTTCCGGCGAACTTCCGTCGATCATCCGATAAACCCTCGGTGATCATTCTGCGGACATCCGGCATACTCCTGGACTTTGCGACGATCCACTTGGCGAGTTCCGACGAGCTTCGCTTGGCAAGCTTCTGGACTTCTCGGATCTGTTCTCGCTGAACCTCCGACGACCGTCCGAACTTCCGTCGAACTCTCGAACTCCCAACGTGATCATGATCTTGACTCCGGCGCAACACCTGCTGCTTGTCTTACTCTCATCGTAGTTAATCCTGCACACTTATCTCAACACATAGATTAGATAACAAATGACAATGGACTTCATCATCAAAATCCGAGATTCAACAGGCGTTACGATGAGTAGAGGTTTGAATATGAGATCTGCCGGAGTCCCTATCTTATTGGATATCTAATAAGCCCTTGAATTATTGGATCATATAAATGAGATCTAATAAGAGCCAATGAGAGATTATTGGATTGAGATCCACTAAGAGGCTTGGGTAATTGGATGAAGATCCAATACCCAATAGGGCAGGATCCATTATAGTTAAGTTGATAGGGGACCTCTATAAATAGGAGAGAACTAATGGTTTATAGGCTAGAGCCTCTTTAGGTTGTCATCTCCTATTCTCCTCTCCCCTTCTCCTCCTTAAATAGCAGGCCTAGAGTTTTGACAAGCATCGTCGCAGCCCTACTATGTGGATCACCACTAGAGAGGAGGACGCTTGACCTCCTTCACCCTCTTCTACAAATCTGCATGGATTCAAGGATATATGATCTTCCTAGGTAACACAATCTTTAATATACGCAGTTTTAAGTTTCATGGATTTTGCGCACCAATGTTCGTATGACGACAAACACATCTTTGGAAAATTTAGGGATTTTGTTTTATGTTCTTTCGTTACGTATATGATGTCGTCCCCTAGATTTCCCTACAGATAGGTCTAAGAGGATGCTTGGTTTGTGTTAGAACCCTTGTAGATTCTAAACTTGGGGTTGATCTCCTTAGGGGATCGGCCTCCTTGGAACTCTATAGGGGTTTCTCCCTCCAAGTTGATGCTTAAAGGCTGCAGAAAAGATTCATGTATTGCTTATAAAAAGAGGAGGAATATATGACTATTTATAGGGCTTCTAAACCCTAACTCATAATAGGACTCCTACTCAAGACTCCTACTTCTAACCAACTCCTAATAGGACTCATACTCAAGACTCCTATTCCTTTACAACTCCTTATTCTTCTCTAAGAAACAACCTCCTAACCCTAGCCGGCCTCTTCACATCTTTAATAGGGGTCGGCTTAGGTAGGTTTTACATGAATGTCCCTCTCAATTAGGACTCTCCAAGCTAAAGTCCTAACAGACCCACCCTCTTCAAATCAGCCTTGTCCTTGAGGCTGATGATTCATGAATTCTAGGAATTTGATCTTCAAGTCGTCATAGTTCTCCCAAGTGGCATCTTCTATTGGTAGGTTCGCCCACTATATTAGCACTTCATTAGTGGGTCGTCGTCGTCGAGTCACGATTCGTCGATCAATAATGGCACTTGGCTGGGTCTGGAGTTCTCCTTGGGTAGTCTTATTTGGTGGGTGACTTTGGGCTGTTTCCAAGCACCTATTTACAACTTTTGTCTGGCCATCGGTTTGTGGGTGATATGCCGTATTCCTTTTCAATTTAATACGCTGCATATGGAATAACTTTGTCCAAAATATGCTTGTAAAGATGTAAGTAGAATTTATCACAAGCATAATGCATCCCTTATAGTGTAATTCTTTTGAGTCTCAATTGTAATGAGCCACATAGCTTGGTGCTTCCTCCAATTTTTTTATGATCTTACTGGTCTCCGAATCTTCTTGCCATTCCATCTTAATATCCTCAAGGAAGTCACAAGTCAAAAGTGAAATGGCAAAAAATTCAGCTTGCTTAGGTAGCCGTAAAAGCGCATATGCAACAACATTCTCTTTCCCCTTTTTGTAAGTTATTTCATAATCATATCCAAGAACCTTTGTTACCCATTTTTGCTGCTCGGGGGAAGATATCTTTTGCTCCAAGAGATATTTTAGGCTTTTATGGTCGGTCTTGATTTGAAAGCATCGCCTGATCAAGTACGATCTCCACCTCGTTGCTGCGTGCACAATGGCGAGCATCTCCTTATCATATGTTAACATGTTTTGATAGGGGGGAGACAATGCCTTGCTAATGTATGTGAGTGATTGATCATCTTGCATGAGAACGTCTCCCATTCTGTCTCCAGATGCATTGGCCTCAATGATGAACGGTTGGTTGAAATTTGGTAGCGCTAGCACCGGCGTCGTCGTTATGGCTGCCTTAAGTTTGTTGAAGACAGTGGAGGCTCTGTTCGACCATTGGAAGACATCTTTTTCCAGTAAGGAAGTAAGTGGTGCACTGATCTTTCCATAGTTTTTCACGAACTTACGGTAGTAGCCTGTTAAACCCAGAAAGCCATGTAGCAATTTTATGTTCCTCGGGGTAGGCCAGTTTTGCATTACTTCAATTTTGAAGGGGTTCACCATCACACCTTCCTCTGATATGATATGCCCAAGATATCCCACCTTTTGTTGAAGAAAGTAAAAATTTGTAGTGGCCGTTGTGTGTTCGAAAGGCGGTTTTCGGTATGACTTCTTCGTACACTCGTATTTGATAGTACCCAGACCGAAGGTCCAGCTTTGTGAAGATTTGTGCTCCCTTTCATCTAGCAATTCATCTACTACTGGAATAGGGTATTTATCCTTGATGGTTATGCCATTGAGAGCTCGGTAATCAACGCATATTCTCCATGTTCCGTCCTTCTTGCGTACAAGTAGCGCCGGTGAAGAGTAGAGGTTGCAACTTAGCCGAATAACTCCTGTTTCGAGCATCTCTCTTACAATTCTTTTTATTTCATCCTTCTAGAGATGTAGATACTGATATGGCTGAGTATTTGCTGAAGGTTTGCCTGAAAGAATCATTATATAATGATCATGCCGACAGGTAAGAGGTAGGTTGTGCGGTTCGTCAAATATATCTGAAAATTCAGCAAGCAAATGAAGTAGGTTTAGATCTTCAAATTCTATTGGCTCTCCCTTAGTTTGCTGCTCAAGTTGTACCAAAAAGCTGCTGTATGCTTTATGCAAAACATTCTCCATTTGTTGTGCGTAAATCGTCGTTACGTCGCCCCCACGTTTCCCGTTCAGTATCACCTGTTTCTCCTTACTGTAAAATTTCATAATTAGTTGCATAAAATTCCAAGAAATATCACCTAATGTCGTCAACCATTTAATTCTAAGCATAGCCTCATGATCAATAAGAGGGAGGACGAAAAAATATGTAATTATCTCTTGGTCCTACAGCAACAGTTTCACTTGCGGGTGCCTACGATCATACTTCAAAATCCATCCGTCGGCGACCTTAACGTCAAACCTGCTGCAATTCTCAATAGGTAAGGCCATCTGGACAGCAAACTTACTATTTAGGAAGTTATTAGTACTACCTATGTCGATGAGAACAATGATCGGTTGTTGTTTGAGAATGCCTCCAACTTTCATCGTTTGCGAGTTTGAGTAGCCGGCTAGTGTATGTACCGTAATTTCGGTCGGTTGTGGCTCTTCTTCTACATCTTCTTCTTTATGTTCAAAGCTCTCTTCTGGATGTTCAATGACCTCTTCTTCTACTAGTTCAATCATAAGAAGTCTCCCTTTACTACAACGATGCTCACGGCTCCACGGCTCGTCGTAATGCCAACATAACCCCTTCGCATATCACTCCCGAAGCTCTTCTCTTGTTAACCTCTTTGGTGTAGGGACTTGGTTGACAGTAGGGGGGGCTGAGGGCTTCAATATTACTGGTTGAGGAGTGACCCTAGTCCTCCGAGCTTCATGGTTCAATTACTCCTCTTGATGTCGTGCGAAAGAGATGGCTGCCATAAGCGTATACGGTTATCGTGCTTTAACTTCTCCTCGGATCTCCGGCTTCAAGCCCTCAATGAAGGTCCTCAATAGCTATTTTTGAGACCAATCATGAGTTTGATTAGATAACCTTTCAAACCTGGTTTGGTACTCCTGAATGGTGGAGGTTTGTCGGATCTTTGCTAGTTGTCCGTCAATATTCTTGTAATCGGTTGGTCTGAAGCGGATCAACAGTCCTTCTTTGAATTGTCGCCATGAAAGGACTCCATAAGTATCTTCAAACTAGTCAAAATACTGTATAACATCCCCTTCAAGATGTATAGCTGCAATTTTCACCATAGATGCATCCGTGGTTTTGTGGTACCGAAAATATCGCTCCGCGCGCGAGATCCAACCAATCGGGTCTCCTTCTTCCCATCTAGGGAAGTCCACTCTCATGCATGGATAGTTAAGATCAGTCATAGAGCTTCTCCTCTCTTGGAAGTCATATCTTTGGGTTTGGTGCGATTGGGCAAATCTCTCTCCTTGATGTGATTTCTTCGGGCTTAGTGGTCGGCCCAATCTGAGTTCGGTAAAGAGCGTCCGAATCTTATCCTCCATTCGCGCCTCGAAGGCTTCGAATTTAGCATTGATTACCTCCTCAGATACCAAAGTATATGCCACCAAATCTGTATTATTAAGATCTCTCTTTTGTTGTCGGGTTAAAGGCATGTATTGGTTGAGAGAGGTGATGGTCGAAAGGGTTGGTAGATCGGTGGATGTAGGCTACGATTTAGGCTTGTTTTGTGGCTATTTTGGGTGCAGTTTGAGGGTGTGGTTTGGTGGAGTTTTAGGACTATAGATAAAAGTTTTGGATCTGTGGTAGATGGTAGGAAAGGTTTGATAGAAATAAGTGGAAGTTGCAGCAAGTATGTGCTATCTTGTAAGAGTAGAATTATCGTCGAAGAAACAACGGTTTCTTGATGTAATTTCCACCAAAAACTTGAGAGAATTGAGGAGGAAATTGATAGCAAAATCACAGTTTATATGACAGCAAGGATGTCTAATTTAATCAAGAAAATTTTGGCAGTATAACAACAAGGAAATTGGTGCAAGTTGTGATTGCAGAATTATTATCGAAAAATTTCAACGGTTTACGATGAAAATTTGCAGCAACACAAAATCGTTTTTAGAGATGAATTCCTTAATAGATCAATCTTAGATGGAAGCTAAGATGATCTATGAAGTGTATAAGAAATTTCATTCAAAAAAGATTGCAAATAGATGGGTTAAGGCAACAATATGCGGCTGAAATTTTCTGTAGCACAGATTTTGAAGTATAACAGATTGGACGGAAAAGATCAGTGGTTTATATTGAGAATTTTTTTGATGAAACCAAAGGGAAATCCACTGTTAGGAAGTATCAAAGCTATTATAACAATTTTGTAGAGATTTGGATAGAAACAACATAGTATAAAGATAAAACAAATAGTGTTATGCGGTTGAAATTTTACAGTGCAGATTTTCAAGTATAGCAGATTAGACGTAAAATATCAATGGTTTATATTGAGAATTTTTTGACAAAACCAAAGGAAATCTACTGTTAGGAAATGTCAAATATGTCATAAAAATTTCATAGAGATTTGGATAGAAAAAACACAATAGCAAGATCAAATAAACGGTGCTATACGGTTGGTTTCGTCGTAGAGATGAAAACTTTATGACGAAAAGTTTATGCAGCAATATAGGAATAAATTTTTTGGGATTTTCAAATAAGGATAACTAAATTGCAGCAGCAGTAAGGTAGAAAACCAGAACATGTTATAATTCACAGGGAGATCAAAGGATGATCCGTGGTGGTGGAGATGACCGTGGAATTTGGCGACGATCTTTTAAGCAATTGTGGGAATTGCTTTGGGTGGCTGTGGAGGGTTGATGGATGGCTGTGGAAGGACAGCAAGACACTAAGAACGTTGCTCTAATACCAGGTGTTAGAACCCTTGCAGATTCTAAACTTGGGGTTGATCTCTTTAGGGGATCGGCCTCCTTGGAACTCTATAGGGGTTCCTCCCTCCAAGTTGCTGCTCAAAGGCTACAGAAATGATTCATCTATTGCTTATGAAAAGAGGAGGAATACATGACTATTTATAGGGCTTCTAAACCATAACTCCTAATAGGACTCCTACTCAAGACTCCTACTTCTAACTAACTCCTAATAGGACTCCTACTCAAGACTCCTATTCCTTTACAACTCCTTATTCTTCTCTAAGAAACAACCTCCTAACCCTAGCCGGCCTTTTCACCTCTTTAATAGGGGTTGACTTAGGTAGGTTTTACATTAATGTCCCTCTCAACTAGGACTCTCTAAGCTAGAGTCCTAATAGTTTGTCCTAGTCCAAGTACATAAACACCATTGTCAAAAGGTTTGACATAGAAAATTTCAAGAGATGTCTCATATCAATGAGAAATAAGATTTCACTTTCTAAGATTATATCCCTAAAGACTCCTGAAGAAAGGGCGAACATGGATAAGATACCCTATGCCTCAGCAATAGGGTTTATCATATATGTCATGCTAAATGACAGGCCTAATATAGCGCATGTTATGAGTGTCACAAGCAAGTATCAGGCGGATTCAGGCTTTGAGCATTGAAAAGCAATAAAGTGTATCCTTAAGTACTTGAGAAGAACTAAGGATATTTTACTAATATATGGATGTAGTAGCCTCAAGGTTGAAGGCTACATAAACTCGAGTTTTCAGTCCGATGTTGATGATAGCAAGTCTAATTCGGGGTATATGTTCACTTTGAATGGAGGAGCAGTATGGTGGAAGAGTTTCAAGCAAGATACTACTACTGACTTGACCATAGAGGCGAAATACATTATTGCAGCAAAGGCAGCAAAGGAGGGAGTCTGGATGAAGAAGTTCATCATAGATCTAGGAGTAATGTCAAGCAGTGAGGAGCCGATTCCCTTATATTATAACAATAATGGGGTGATTGCTCAAGCGAAGGAACCCAGGTCTCATCAAAAGTGTTCTGAGGAGGTTCACTTTATTAGAGAGATTGTGACCTGAGGAGATGTAGCGGTGGAAAGAGTTCAATCCAAAGATAACATCGTAGATCCATTGACAAAGCCGTTGTCTCAGATTATTTTTGAGTGTCACAGGAGTTTGATGGGGATCACATACATAGGTGATTGGCTTTAGGTCAAGTGGAAGATTGCTGATCATAGGTGCCCTACAAATCAATCACGTGAGTGATGACACGTGTGACATGATACATATTCTTTTTACTTATTAAATTTTGACACTTTACATTGCTTGTTGCATATATATTGTGATGTCCATGGATCTATGCAATGAGAATTGAATCGTGATGAGATTATGATAATGAGACAGATTCACTTTTAAACAAAAACCCTAAATAATCCTGGTCATAGGTTACCTAAAAGGGACATCGAGATAACCAGATAGACTGGTGTGTTGTATACCCATCCATATGATGGAGACAGCTAGTCTCATAGTTGCTCGTATGGGGACACTAGAGCTACAGTATAAGTGCTCATTGGAGAATGAGTTCACTGATTGATCCTCTCATGGAATACTGGATGGTTAATGATACCTCATTATCATACAATAATTTTATTGTTCGAGTGGTGTAACTGGTCCTTAGACTTGAGACACCAAGGATGTCCTGTATGAGTACTCCACTCTTTGATACCAAACTTATAGGTTTGGAAGTTCCAAATCTAGCATAGTTGGCTATCGGGAGGGCTAGCCAACCTTACAAAGGCTTTTGAGTGTCGATTGAGGATCATCTGATCTCGGTGTCATGAGAGGAATATCACATGTGTTCTTGCTCAAACAAATCCTTATCCAGGGTCATTTGGATTGAGAGAGAAAGAGTTCTCCGAGAGAATCTGATTAGAGCGAGACTTGAGCAGAAATCATATGGGTCTGACAGCATCATGCCCGCTATATGGTCTCTGGGATATTAGATAGATGGGGGATTATAGATACACCATAACTGAGGATTGATAGGTCTAAAGGATTAGATTTGTTAGGACTCTAGCTAGGAGAGTCCTAATTGAGAGGGACATTCATGTAAAATATACCTAAGCCGACCCCTATTAAAGAGGTGAAAAAGCCGACTAGGGTTAGGAAGTTGTTTCTTGGAGAAGAATTAGGAGTTATAAAGGAATAGGAGTCTTGAGTAAGAGTCTTATTAGGAGTTGGTTAAAAGTAGGAGTCTTGAGTAGGAGTCCTATTAGGAGTTAGGGTTTAGAAGCCCTGTAAATAGCCATGTATTCCTCCTCTTTTCATAAGCAATAGATGAATCTTTTCTACAGCCTTTGAGCAACAACTTGGAGGGAGGAACCCCTATAGAGTTCCAAGGAGGCCGATCCCCTAAAGAGATCAACCCCAAGTTTAGAATCTATAAGGGTTCTAACACCTAGTATCAGAGCAGTATTCTTGGCATCTCGCTGCCCTTCCACAGCCATCCATTAGCCCTCCACAACCGCCCAAAGCAATTCCCACAATTGCTTAAAAGATCGTCGTCAAATTTCGCCGTTATCTCCACCACCACGGATCATCCTTTGATCTCCCCATGAATTGCAACAGGTTCTGGTTTCTTACCTTAATGCTGCTGCAATTTAGTTATCTTTATTTGAAAATCTAAAAAAAAATTATTCCAAAATTGCTGCATAAACTTTTCGTCGTAAAGTTTTCATCTCTACGACGAAAGATACATTGCAAAATTTTAGCCGCATAACACAAATTGTTTGATCTTGTTACTATGTTTTTTCTATCTAAATCTCTACAAAATTTTTATGACAATTTTGACACTTCCTAACAGCAGATTTTTCTTTTGTTTTGTCAAAAAATTCTCAATATAAACTATTGATATTTTATGTCTAATCTGCTATACTTGAAAATATGCACTGTAAAATTTCAGCCGCATAGCACTATTTGTTTGATCTTGATATTATGTTGTTTCTATCCAAATCTCTACGAAATTTTTATAATAGCTTTGACACTTCCTAACAGTGGATTTCCCTTTTGTTTCATCAAAAAAATCTTAATATAAACTGCTGATCTTTTATGTCCATTCTGCTATACTTAAAATTCTGTGCTGCAGAGAAAATTTCAGCCGCATATTGTTGCCTTAACCCATCTATTTACAATTTTTTTTGAATGAAATTTCTTATACACTTCATAGATCATCTTGGATTCCATATAAGATTGATCTATTAAGGAATTCATCTCTAAAAATGATTTTGTGTTGCTGTAAATTTTCGTCATAAACCGTTGAAATTTTTTGATGAGAATTCTGCTATCGCAAATTGCACCAATTTCCTTGCTGTTATACTACTGAAATTTTTTTGATTAAATTAGACATCCTTGCTGTCATATAAACTGTGATTTTGCTATCAATTCCCTCCTTAATTCTCTCAAGTTTTTGATGGAAATTATGTCGAGAAACCGCTGTTTCTTCGACGACAATTCTGCTCTTACAAGACAGCACATATGTTAGGACTCTAGCTAGGAGAGTCCTAATTGAGAGGGACATTCATGTAAAACCTACGTAAGCCGACCCCTATTAAAGAGGTGAAGAGGCCAGCTAGGGTTAGGAGGTTGTTTCTTAGAGATGAATTAGGAGTTGTAAAGGAATAGGAGTCTTGAGTAGAAGTCCTATTAGGAGTTGGTTAGAAGTAGGAGTCTTGAGTAGGAGTCATATTAGGAGTTAGGGTTTAGAAACCCTATAAATAGCCATGTATTCCTCCTCTTTTGATAAGCAATAGATGAATCTTTTCTGCAGCCTTTGAGCAGCAACTTGGAAGGAGGAACCCCTATAGAGTTCTAAGGAGGCCGATCCCCTAAAGAGATCAATCCCAAGTTTAGAATCTGCAAGGGTTCTAACACCTGGTATTAGAGCAGCATTTTTGGTATCTCGTTGCCCTTCCACAGCCATCCATCAACCCTCCACAACCGCCCAAAGCAATTCCCACAATTGCTTAAGAGATTGTTGCCAAATTCCGCTGTAATCTCCACCACCACGGATCATCCTTTGATCTCCCCGTGAATTGCAACATGTTCTAGTTTTCTACCTTACTACTGCTGCAATTTAGTTATCCTTATTTGAAAATCCCAAAAAAATTATTCCTATATTGCTGCATAAACTTTTCGTCATAAAGTTTTCATCTCTACGACGAAAGATACATTGCAGAATTCTAACCCTATAGCACCGTCTATTTGATCTTGCGACTATGTTTTTTCTATCTAAATCTCTACGAAATTTTTATGACATCTTTGACATTTCCTAACAGCAGATTTTCTTTGTTTTTGTCAAAAATTCTCAATATAAACCATTGATATTTTACGTCTAATCTGCTATACTTGAAAATCTGCATTGTAAAATTTCAGCCGCATAGCACTGTTTGTTTGATCTTGATACTACGTTGTTTCTATCCAAATCTCTACAAAATTTTTATGATAGCTTTGACACTTCCTAAAAGTAGAATTTCCTTTAGTTTCATCAAAAAATTCTCAATATAAACCACTAATCTTTTACGTCCAATTTGCTATACTTAAAAATCTATGCTGTAGAAAATTTTAGCCGCATATTGTTGCCTTAACCCATCTATTTGCAATCTTTTTTGAATGAAATTTCTTATACACTTCATAGATCATCTTGGCTTCCATCTATGATTGATCTATTAGGAAATTCATCTCTAAAAATGATTTTCTATTGCTGCAAATTTTTGTCATAGCCCGTCGAAATTTCTCGACGAGAATTCTGCAATCGTAACTTGCACCAATTTCCTTGCTGTTATACTACCAAAATTTTCTTGATTAAATTAGATATCCTTGCTGTCATATAAACTATGATTTTGCTATCAATTCCCTCCTCAATTCTCTTAAGTTTTTGGTGGAAATTACGTTGAGAAATTGTTGTTTCTTCGACGACAATTCTACTCTTACAAGATAGCACATACTTGCTGCAACTTCCACTTATTTCTATCAAACCTTTCCTACCATCTACTATAGATCCAAAACTTTTATCTATAGTCCTAAAACTCCACCAAACCACACCCTCAAACTGCACCCAAAATAGCCACAAAACAAGCCTAAATCATAGCCTACATCCACCGATCTACCAACCCTTTCGACCATCACCTCTCTCAACCAATACATGCCTTTAACCCGACAACAAAAGAGAGATCTTAACATTACAGATTTGGTGGCATATACTTTGGCATCTGATGAGGTAATCAATGCTAAATTCGAAGCCTTCGAGGCGCGAATGGAGGATAAGATTCGGACGCTCTTTACCAAACTCAGATTGGGCCGACCACTAAGCCCGAAGAAATCACATCAAGGAGAGAGATTTTCCCAATAGCACCAAGCCCAAAGATATGACTTCCAAGAGAGGAGAAGCTCTATAACCAACCCCAACTATCCATGCATGAGAGTGGACTTCCCTAGTTGGGAAGAAGGAGACCCGATTGGTTGGATCTCGCGCGTGGAGCGATATTTTCGATACCATAAAACTACGGATGCATCTATGGTGAAAATTGCAGTTATACATCTTGAAGGGGATGCTATACAATGGTTTGACTAGTTTGAACATACTTATGGAGTCCTTTCATGGCGACAATTCAAAGAAGGACTGTTGATCTGCTTCTAACCAACTGATTACGAGAATATTGACGGACAACTAGCCAAGATCCGACAAACCTCTACCATTCAGGAGTACCAAACCAGGTTTGAAAGGTTATCTAATCAAACTCATAATTGGTCTCAAAAAAAGCTATTGAGGACCTTCATTGAGGGCTTGAAGACGGAGATCCGAGGAGAAGTTAAAGCGCGACAACCATATACGCTTATGGTAGCCATCTCTTCCGCACGACATCAAGAGGAGCAATTGAACCATAAAGCTCAAAGGACTAGGGTCGCTCTTCAACCAGTAATATTGAAGCCCTCAGCCCCCCCTACTATCGACCAAGTCCCTACACCATAGAGGTTAACAAGAGAAGAGCTTTGGGAGCGATATGCGAAGGGGTTATGTTGGCATTGTGACGAGCCGTGGAGCTGTGAGCATCAGTGTAGTAAAGGGAGACTTCTTATGATTGAACCAATAGAAGAAGAGGTCATTGAACATCCAGAAGAGAGCCTTGAACATGAAGAAGAAGATGCAGAAGAAGAGCCACAACCGATCGAAGTTACGGTACATACACTAGCCGACTACTTAAACCCGCAAACGATGAAAGTTGGAGGCCTTCTCAAACAACAACCGATCACTGTTCTCATCGACACGGGCAGTACTAATAACTTTTTAAATAGTAAGATTACTATCTAGATGGCCTTACCTATCGAGAATTGCAATAGGTTTGACGTTAAGGTCGCCGATGGATGGATTTTGAAGTATGGTCGTAGGTGCCCGCAAGTGAAACTGTTGCTGATCATGAGGCCTTACCAAGAGATAATTGCATATTTCTTCCTTCTCCCTCTTAATGATCATGAGGCCATGCTCATAATTAAATGGTTGACGACATTAGGTGATATTTCTTGAAATTTTATGCAACTAATTATGAAATTTTATAGTAAGGAGAAA
The DNA here is from genome assembly GCF_036884655.1 of Musa acuminata AAA Group. Taxonomy (NCBI): domain Eukaryota; kingdom Viridiplantae; phylum Streptophyta; class Magnoliopsida; order Zingiberales; family Musaceae; genus Musa; species Musa acuminata. The sequence goes on along the minus strand of NC_088333.1, from coordinate 28,774,936 downwards.
CAGGTGATACTAAACGGGAAACGTGGGGGCGACGAAACGATGATTTGCACACAACAAATGGAGAAGGTTTTGCATAAAGCATGCAGTATATTTTTGGTACAACTTGAGCAGCAAACTAAGGGAGAGCTAATAGAATTTGAAGATCCAAACCTACTTCCTTTGCTTGCTGAATTTTCAGATATATTTGACGAACCGTACAACCTACCTCTTACCCGTCGGCATGATCATTATATAACGATTCTTTCAGGCAAACCTCCAGTAAATACTCAGCCATATCAATATCTATATCTCCAGAAGGATGAAATAGAAAGGATTGTAAAAGATATGCTCGAAATAGGAGTTATTCGGCCAAGTTGCAACCTCTACTATTCACCGGTGCTACTTGTACGCAAGAAGGACGGAACATGGCGAATATGCGTTGATTACCGAGCTCTCAATGGCATAACCATCAAGGACAAATACCTTATTCCAATAGCAGATGAATTGCTAGATGAAAGGGAGCACAAATCTTTATAAAGCTGCACCTTTGATCCGGGTATCATCAAATATGAGTGTGCGAAGAAGACATACCGAAAACCACCTTTTGAACACACAACAACCACTACGAAATTTTGCTTTCTTCAATAGAAGGTGGAATATCTTGGGCATATCATATCAGAGGAAGGTGTGACAGTGGACCCCTTCAAAATTAAAGAAATGCAAAACTGACCTACCCCGAGGAACAAAAAATTGCTACATGGCTTTTTGGGTTTAACAGGCTACTATTGTAAGTTTATGAAAAACTATGGAAAGATCAATGCATCACTTACTTTCTTACTGGAAAAAGATGTCTTCCAATGGTTAGACAGAGCCTCCGCTACTTTCGACAAACTTAAGGCAGCCATGACGACGACGCCGGTGCTAACACTACCAGATTTCAACCGACCCTTCATTATTGAAGCCGACGCATCTGGAGTCGGAATTGGAGCCATTCTCATGCAAGATGGTCGACCACTCACATACACTAGTAAGGCATTATCTGTTAGGACTCTAACTAGGAGAGTCCTAATTGAGAGGGATATTCATGTAAAACTGTTAAGACTTTAACTAGGAGAGTCCTAATTGAGAGGGACATTATGTTAGGATTCTAGCTAGGAGAGTCCTAATTGAGAGGGACATTCTGTTAGGACTCTAGTTAGGAGAGTCCTAATTGAGAGGGACATTCATGTAGGAGGTTTTTTCTTAGAGAAGAATTAGGAGTTGTAAGGGAATAGGAGTATTGAGTAGGAGTCCTATTAGGAGTTGGTTAGAAGTAAGAGTCTTAAGTAGGAGTCCTATTAGGAGTTAGGGTTTAGAAGCCCTATAAATAGCCATGTATTCCTCCTCTTTTCATAAGCAATAGATGAATCTTTTCTGCAGCCTTTGAGCAGCAACTTGGAGGGAGGAACTATAGAGTTCCAAGGAGGCCGATCCCCTAAAGAGATCAACCCCAAGTTTAGAATCTGCAAGGGTTCTAACACCTGGTATCAGAGCAGCGTTCTTGGCGTCTCGCTGCCCTTCTACAGCCATCCATCAACCCTCCACAACCGTCCAAAGCAATTCCCACAATTGCTTAAAAGTTCATCGTCGAATTCCGCCATCATCTCCACCACCACGGATCATCCTTTGATCTCCCCGTGAATTGCAACAGGTTCTGGTTTTCTACCTTACTACTGCTGCAATTTAGTTATCTTTATTTGAAAATCCGAAAAAAATTATTCCTATATTGCTGCATAAACTTTTCGTCATAAAGTTTTCATCTCTACGACGAAAGATACATTGCAGAATTCCAACCGTATAGCACTATCTGTTTGATCTTGCTATGATGTTTTTTCTATCCAAATCTCCACGAAATTTTATGACATCTTTGACACTTCCTAACAGCAGATTTCCCTTTGGTTTTGTTAAAAAATTCTCAATATAAACCATTGATATTTTACATCTAATCTGCTATACTTGAAAATCTGCACCGTAAAATTTCAGCCACATAGCACTGATTGTTTGATCTTGATACTACGTTGTTTCTATCCAAATCTCTACGAAATTTTTATGATAGCTTTGACACTTCCTAATAGTGGATTTCCCTTTGGTTTTATCAAAAAATTCTTAATATAAACTTCTGATCTTTTACGTCCAATCTGCTATACTTAAAAATCTATGCTACAGAAAATTTCAGCCGCATATTGTTGCCTTAACCCATCTATTTGCAATCTTTTTTGAATGAAATTTCTTATACACTTTATAGATCATCTTGGCTTCCATCTAAGATTGATCTATTGAGGTATTCATCTCTAAAACCGATTTTTGTGTTGCTATAAATTTTCATCGTAAACTGCTGAAATTTTTCGATGAGAATTATGCTATGGCAACTTGCACCAATCTCCTTGCTATTATACTGCCGAAATTTTCTTGATTAAATTAGTCATCCTTGCTGTCATATAAACTGTGATTTTGCTATCAATTCCCTCCTCAATTCTCTCAAGTTTTTGGTGGAAATTACGTCGAGAAACCGCTGTTTCTTCGACGACAATTCTGCTCTTACAAGACAGCACATACTTGCTGCAACTTCCACTGATTTCTCTCAAACCTTTGCTGTCATCTACCACAGATCCAAAACTTTCATCCACAGCCCTAAAACTCCACCAAACCACACCCTCAAACTGCACCCAAAACAGCCACAAAACAAGCCTAAATCGTAGCCTACATCCACCGATCCACCAACCATTTCGACCATCAGTTCTCTCAACCTATACATGCCTTTAACCTGACAACAAAAGAGAGATCTTAACATCATAGATTTGGAGGCATATACTATGGCATCTAAGGAGGCAATCGATGCTAAATTCGAAGCCTTGGAGGCGCGAATGGAGGATAAGATTCGGACGCTCTTTACCGAACTCAGATTGGGCCGACTACTAAGCCCGAAAAAATCATATCACGGAGAGAGCTTTGCCCAATCGCACTAGGCCCGAAGAGATGAGTTCCAAGGGAGGGGAGGCTCTATGATCGATCCCAACTATCCACGCATAAGGGTGGACTTCCCTAGATGGGAAGAAGGAGACCCAATTGGTTGGATCTTGCACGCGGAGCGATATTTTCGGTACCACAAAACCGCGGATGCATCTATGGTGAAAATTGCAGCTATACATCTTGAAGGGGATTCTATACAGTGGTTTGACTGGTTTGAACATACTTATGGAGTCCTTTCATGGCAACAATTCAAAGAAGGACTGCTGATCCGCTTCAGACCAACCGATTACGAGAATATTGACGGACAACTAGCAAAGATCCGACAAACCTCCACCATTCAGGAATACCAAACCAGGTTTGAAAGGTTATCTAATCAAACTCTTGATTGGTCTCAAAAACAGCTATTGAGGACCTTTATTGAGGGCTTGAAGCCGGAGATCCGAGGAGAAGTTAAAGCGCGACAACCGTACACGCTTATGGCAGCCATCTCTTTCGCACGACATCAAGAGGAGCAATTGAACCATTAAGCTCGAAGGACTAGGTTCACTCCTCAACCAGTAATATTGAAGCCCTTAGCCCCCCCTACTGTTGACCGAGTCCCTGCACCAAAAAGGTTGACAAGAGAGGAGCTTCAGGAGCGATCTGCGAAGGGGTTATGTTGGCATTGCGATGAGCCGTGGAGCCATGAGCATCGCTGTAGTAAAGGGAGACTTTTTATCATTGAACCAGTAGAAGAAGAGGTCATTGAACATCCAGAAGAGATCATTGAACATAAAGAAGAAGATTCAGAAGAAGAGCCACAACCAACCGAAGTTATGGTACATGCACTAGCCGGCTACTCAAACCCGCAAATGAGGAAAGTTGGAGGCCTTCTCAAACAACAACTGATCATTGTTTTCATCGACACGGGCAGCACTAATAATATCCTAAACAGTAAGGTTGCTATCCGAATGGCATTACCTATCGAGAATCGTTGCAGGTTTGATGTTAAGGTCACCGATAAACGGATTTTGAAGTGTGATCGTAGGCGCCGGCAGGAGAAACTATTGCTGCAGGACCAAGAGATAATTGCAGATTTCTTCCTTCTCCCTCTTGATGATCATGAGGCCATGCTCAGAATTAAATGGTTGACAACATTAGGTGATTTTTCTTGGAATTTTATGAAACTAATTATGAAATTTTACAGTAAGGAGAAACAGGTGATACTGCACGGGAAACGTGGGGGCGACGTAACGATGATTTGCACACAACAAATGAAGAAGGTTTTGCATAAAGCATGCAGTGGCTTTTTGGTACAACTTGAGCAGCAAACTAAGGGAGAGCCAACAAAATTGGAAGATCCAAATCTACTTCCTTTGCTTGCTGAATTTTCAGATATATTTGACGAACTACACAACCTACCTCTTACCCGTCGGCATGATCATTGTATAACGATTCTTCCAGGCCAATCTCCAGCAAATGCTCAGCCATATCAGTATCCACATCTCCAGAAGGATGAAATAGAAAGGATTGTAAAAGAGATGCTCAAAACAAGAGTTATTCGGCCATGTTGTAGCCCCTACTCTTCACCGGTGCTCCTCATACGAAAGAAGGATGGAATATGTCGATTATGTGTTGATTACCGAACTCTCAATGGCATAACCATCAAGGATAAATACCCTATTCCAGTAGTAGATGAGTTGCAAGATGAAAGGGAGCACAAATCTTCACAAAGCTGGACCTTCGATCCGGGTATCATCAAATACGAGTATGCGAAGAAGACATACCGAAAACCACCTTTTGAACACACAATAACCACTATGAATTTTTACTTTCTTCAAAAGGTGGAATATCTTGGGCATATCATATCAAAGGAAGGTGTGGCAGTAGACCCCTTCAAAATTGGAGCAATGCAAAATTGGCTGACCCCGAGGAACATAAAATTGTTATATGGCTTTCTGGGTTTAACAGGCTACTACTGCAAGTTCGTGAAAAACTATGGAGAGATCAGTGCACCACTTACTTCCTTTCTGAAAAAAGATGTCTTCCAATGGTCGGACAGAGCCTCTGTTGCCTTCGACAAACTTAAGGCAGCCATGACGACGACGCCGATGCTAACACTACCAGATTTCAACCGACCCTTCATTATTGAGGCCGACACATCTGGAGTCGGAATTGGAGCAATTCTCATGCAAGATGGTCGACCACTCGCATATACTAGCAAGGCATTATCTCCCTCCCATCAATATATGTCAACATATGATAAGGAGATGCTCGCCATTGTGCGCGCAGCAACGAGGTGGAGACCCTACTTGATTGGTCGACGATTTCAAATTAAAACCGACCATAAAAGCCTCAAGTACTTTTTGGAGCGAAAGATATCATCCCCTGAGCAGCAAAACTGGGTAACAAAACATCTTGGATTTGATTATGAAATAACTTACAAAAAGGGGAAAGAGAATGTTCGTGCAGATGCGCTTTCGCAGCTACCCGAGCAAGCTGAAGTTTTGGCCATTTCACTTCCGACCAGCGACATCTTTGAGGATATTAAGATGGAATGGCAGGAAGATTCAGAGACTAGTAAGATTATAAAAAAATTGGAGGAAGCACCAAGCTCCGTAGCTCATTACAATTGGGACTCAAAAGAATTACACTATAAGAGTACTAAATTGAAAAGGAGTATGGCATATCACTCACAAACTGACGGTCAGACAGAAGTTGTAAATAGGTGCTTGGAGATAGCCCAAAGCCACCCACCAAATATGACTACCCAAGGAGGACTTCAGACTCAGCTAAGTGCCATTATTGATCGACAAATTATGACTCGACGACGATGATCCACTACTAAATTGCTAATACAGTGGGCAAACCTACTAATAGAAGATGCCACTTTGGAGAACTACGATGACTTGAAGATCAAATTCCCAAAATTCATGAATCGTCAGCCTCGAGGACAAGGCTGATTTGAAGAGGGCGGGTTTGTTAGGACTCTAGCTAGGAGAGTCCTAATTGAGAGGGATATTTATGTAAAACTGTTAAGACTTTAACTAGGAGAGTCCTAATTGAGAGGGACATTCTGTTAGGATTCTAGCTAGGAGAGTCCTAATTGAGAGGGACATTCTGTTAGGACTCTAGTTAGGAGAGTCCTAATTGAGAGGGACATTCATGTAGGAGGTTTTTTCTTAGAGAAGAATTAGGAGTTGTAAGAGAATATGAGTATTGAGTAGGAGTCCTATTAGGAGTTGGTTAGAAGTAAGAGTCTTAAGTAGGAGTCCTATTAGGAGTTAGGGTTTAGAAGCCCTATAAATAGCCATGTATTCCTCCTCTTTTCATAAGCAATAGATGAATCTTTTCTGCAGCCTTTGAGCAGCAACTTGGAGGGAGGAACCCCTATAGAGTTCCAAGGAGGCCGATCCCCTAAAGAGATCAACCCCAAGTTTAGAATCTGCAAGGTTTCTAACATTATCTCCCTCCCATCAAAATAAGTCAACATATGATAAGGAGATATTCGCCATTGTGCGCGCAGCAACGAGGTGGAGACCCTACTTGATTGGTCAACGATTTCAAATTAAAACCGACCATAAAAGCCTCAAGTACTTTTTGGAGTGAAAGATATCATCCCCTGAGCAGCAAAAATGGGTAACAAAACTTCTTGGATTTGATTATGAAATAACTTACAAAAAGGGGAAAGAGAATGTTCTTGCAGATGCGCTTTCACAGCTACCCGAGCAAGCTAAAGTTTCGGCCATTTCACTTCCGACCAACGACTTCCTTGAGGATATTAAGATAGAATGACAGGAAGATTTAGAAACTAGTAAGATTATAAAAAAATTAGAGGAAGCACCAAGCTCCGTGGCTCATTACAATTGGGACTCAAAAGAATTACACTATAAGGGACGCATTGTGCTTATGATAAATTCTACTTGCATCTTCACGAGCAGATTTTGGACAAAGTTATTCCATATGCAGGGTACTAAATTGAAAAGGAGTACGACATATCATCCACAAACCGACGGCCAGACGAAAGTTGTAAATAAGTGCTTGGAGATAGCCCAAAGCCACCCATCAAATATGACTACCCAAGGAGAACTCCAGACACTACCAAGTGCCATTATTGATCGACGGATCGTGACTCGATGACGACCCACTACTAAAGTGCTAATACAGTAGGTGAACCTATCAACATAAGATGTCACTTAGGAGAACTATGATGATTTGAAGATCAAATTCTCAAAATTCATGAATCATCAGCCTCGAGGACAAGACTGATTTGAAGAGGGCAGGTCTGTTAGGACTCTAGCTAGGAGAGTCCTAATTGAGAGGGATATTCATGTAAAATATACCTAAACCGACCCCTATTAAAGAGGTGAAGAAGCCGGCTAGGGTTAGGAGGTTTTTTCTTATAGAAGAATTAGGAGTTGTAAAGGAATATGAGTCTTGAGTAGGAGTCATATTAGGAGTTGGTTAAAAGTATGAGTCTTGAGTAGGAGTCCTATTAGGAGTTAGGGTTTAGAAACCCTACAAATAGCCATGTATTCCTCCTCTTTTGATAAGCAATAGATGAATCTTTTCTTCAGCCTTTGAGCAGCAACTTGGAGGGAGGAACCCCTATAGAGTTCCAAGGAGGCTAATCCCCTAAAGAGATCAACCCCAAGTTTAGAATCTATAAGGGTTCTAACAGGATTCCCTTGTATTGTCTGGGGACTGTAGTGTAGTGACCTAGTACATCCCAATCGATGAGTCGAGTGAATTATTATAGAGATAACAACACCATGCTCAGTATACGGTCTCTAGGATATTAGATGGATGAGGGACTGTAAGTATATGGTAACTAAGGACAGATAGGTCCAATGGATTGGATTCCCCTATATTATCTGAGGACTGCATCATAGTGGCCTAGTACGTCCATAGTCGATAAGTCGAGTGAATTATTATAGAGATACCAAAAGAAATTCTGATAGGTATGACTCACAGCAAGCTCGATATTGGACCTAGAGGGTCACACACATATGGTAGGCATTACGAAGAGTAGAGGTTCAGATATGAGATATCCGCTAAAACCCATATCTTATTGGATATCTAATAAGCACCAAAATTATTAGATCCTATAGATGAGATCCAATAAAAGCCAATGAGAGATTATTGGATAGAGATCCACTAATCTAATAGGCTTGGATAGTTGGATGGAGATCCAATACCCAATAGGGCAGGATTCATTAGGGTTAAGTTAATAAGGTGTCACAAACGTAATAGGAATTGCCTAAGTTATGAGGCACCCTTACTACAAAGTCACGAACTTAGCTGAAGTTGCCTAAGTCATGAAGTACCCTTGTGCCAACACCTCAGACTTAGATGGGATTACCTAAGTTATGAGACGCCCTTGTGACATATGCATTCGTAAAGGTTCAGCCTAGTTACAACCTCATACAGGTCTCGAAGGACTTGTAAAACAGAAAGTTGATTAGATTGAAAACAAGCGATGGACAAGTGCCGACGTCTCGTAGAGAGAAAGCTTTACAAGCAATTCAGCAAGCACCTTGAGTGCAAGAGAGAAAAGAGAGGAAGGAGAAAACAAAGACTTTAGAAGGTAGAACGAATAGTTATAAGTCCACAAACAACTACTCATCGGGTGCCGAGTGCGAAGGCAAGTTCCCATCAAGTTAACATGCAAACTTGTAAAGTTTTTCAACGCTCGATAATATACCGAAGCCCCATCTAGCCCTGTGCCACCTGGGGGGTTTTAGGGTGCTGAGATGGCTAACATTTTGGGTGTTGTAACGGGCTACAGAAAACAGCCCGTGGCACATGAAAACGGATCCATTTTGGGGGTTTTTTGGCCCGGCGCGGTGAGCGATCGTACTATAGCATTGTAACCTATTCGAACATAAATTTTTACATACAAAAGCCCACAAAACCAAGGCAAAATTGGCTGCCATGTCTTTGTACAAGTGTGCAAAAGCGATGAACGGTTCGTTGAACGAAGTTGTTGCGAGTGCACGACGATCGTTCATGATATTCTCCCCCACTTAACCTATCGACGCCCTCATTGATGCTTATTAGTAGTTGTTGATAATTGCTCCTTTATATTGTAGGGCATCTTTAGGCTCCCAACTGGCTTCGGTTTGGGGAAGCTTTCGCCACTTCACCAAGTACTCTGTCTGCTCAAGTCTATTGGGTAGCTTTATCTTGCGATCCACCAGAATGGTTTCAACTCGCTTCCGTAGGAGGCTCTGGTGGTAGGTAGCCAAGTTGGAACACTTCAGGAAGCATCTTGCAGATCTGAGTATTAGGCTTTCAAGTTGCTGGCATGAAAAACATTGTGAATTTTAAGCCACGCCGGTAGCTGCAACTTGTAGGAGACGTTGCCCACCCTACTGATAATTAGGAAGGGCCCTTTGTACTTGCGCATCAATCTTTTGTATACTTTATTCCTAAAGAATTGGAGTGATGTTGGTTGGAGCTTCACCAACACCAAATCGATGACTTTGAACTCCTGCGGTCGCCTTCTTAAGTCGGCCTACTTCTTCATCTTTTTGATTGTCTTCTCTAAGTAAGCCTATGCAATATCTGTATTTCGGTGTTATTCTTTTGCAAAGTAATAAGCTAACGGACTACTCTTAGTATACTCGATAGCCAAGGTGTAAGGAGTCTAGGTTGTTATCTAGTAATGATCTCGAAGGGGCTCTTGTTGGACGCAAAGCTCCGCTGCAAGTTGTAGGTGAATTGGGCTATGTCCAACAGCTTCATCCAATCTTATTGGTTGGCACTCACGAAGTGCCAAAGGTATTGCTCAAGGAGCGAGTTTATCCTTTCAATTTGGCCATCCGTTTGGGGGTAGAGGCTTATAGAGAAGTATAACTGTTAGGACTCTAGCTAGGAGAGTCCTAATTGAATTTTATTGAAAGGGGCATTCATGTAAAACCTACCTAGCTAACCCCTATTAAAGAGGTGAAGAGGCTAGCTAGGGTTAGGGTTAGTTGGGAGGTTGCTGTTAGGACTCTAGCTTGGAGAGTCCTAATTGAGAGGGACATTCATGTAAAACTATTAGGACTCTAGCTAGGAGAGTCCTAATTGAAAGGGACATTATGTTAGGACTATAGCTAAGAGAGTCCTAATTGAGAGGGGCATTCATGTAGGAGGTGTTTTCTTAGAGAAGAATTAGGAGTTGTAAGGGAATAGAAGTCTTGACTAGGAGTCATATTAGGAGTTGGTTAGAAGTAAGAGTCTTAAGTAGGAGTCCTATTAGGAGTTAGGGTTTAGAAGCCCTATAAATAGCCATGTATTCCTTCTCTTTTCATAAGCAATAGATGAATCTTTTCTGCAGCCTTTGAGCAGCAACTTGGAGGGAGGAACCCCTATAGAGTTCCAAGGAGGCCGATCCCCTAAAGAGATCAACCCCAAGTTTAGAATCTGCAAGGGTTCTAACAGTTGCTTCTTTGAGTAGGAGTCTTATTAGGAGTTGGTTAAAAGTATGAGTCTTATTAGGAGTTGGTTAAAAGTCAAAGTCTTGAGTAGGAGTCCTATTAGGAGTTGGGGTTTAGAAGCCTATAAATAGTCATGTATTCATCCTCTTTTGACAAACAATAGATGAATCTTCTTAGCAGCCTTTGAGCAGTAACTTGGAGGAAGGAACCACTAAAGAGATCAACCCCAAGCTTAGAATCCGCTAGGGTTCTAGCAGTGTTCTTGGCATCTCGTTGCCCTTCCATAACCATCCATCAGCCCTCTATAGCTGCCCAAAGCAATTCCCATAATTGCTTAAAAGATCGTCGCTGAATTCCGCCGACATCTCCACCACCGCAGATCATCCTTTGATCTTCCCATGAATTACAACATGTTTTGGTTTCCTACCTTACTGCTGCTACAATTTAGTTATCTTTATTCAAAAATCCAGCCATCCATCATCCCTCCACAGCCTCCCAAAGCAATTCCTACAATTGCTTAAAAGATCATCGCCGAATTCCACCGTCATCTCCACCATCACGAATCATCCTTTGATCTCCCTATTAATTGCAATAGGTTCTGGTTTCCTACCTTACTACTACTGTAATTTAGTTTTCCTTATTTAAAAATCTAAAAAAATCATTCCTATATTGTTGCATAAACTTTTCATCGTAAAGTTTTTATCTCTATGACGAAAGATGCACTGTAGAATTCCAACCGCATAGCACAATTTGTTTGATGTTGCTACTGTATTTTTTCTGTCCAAATCTCTACAAAATTTTATGACAGCTTTGACCATTCCTACTAGAGGATTTTCCTTTAGTTTCATTAAAAAATTCTCAATATAAACCATTGACCTTTTACATCCAAACTACTATACTTTAGACGTAAAAATCTGCTATAGTACCTTTCCGTGATCATTAATTTTTCCGAACCTTCCACCACCCCATGCCATTAACCCGTCAACAGAAAAAAGATAGGAACATCTCTTATCTACATGCATATGCTATGGCTTCTTTGTTGAATCTCGTATTTTGATGATGAACCAATTGATAAGTATTTATGTTTTAATTTGTGTTTTAAGTGATGTAGGATGCTTCGATTAGGATGAGACAATTAAATCAGGAAAAATCATGTTGGGTCAGAGGAACATATCGGAAGATTGGACATCAGGCTGGTGGATCGGTTTACGTATCAACAGAAGGCTTCGGGTCGTGGATTCAGACATTGGGCCAAGAAGAGCGGACATTACGCTAAGGATATCACAATTACGAAGTCAATTGGCCGATTGGGCAATAGGCCGCAAGAGAGGATGATGTGCTGAAGAATCGGACGAAGCGTCGAGGGACCAATGATATGCCGGACAACTTGATTAATGCTTAGTATTAATTGTCTAGATCGAAGTGTGTTTTTACATGTGCATGATTAACTACGATAGTAAGGCACGAAGCAAAATGAAGTCCCGGAGTCAAGGATGCAACTACGTTGGGAGTTCAAGAGTTCGTCGGAAGTTCGGATGTTCATTAAAGTTCTGGAGGAACCAGCCGAAAAGTCTCGGAGCTTGCCAGAGAAGCTTGTCGGAACTTGCCAAAAAGATCGTCGTGAAGTCCAAGAGTTGGCTGGAAGTTTGCCGAAAGAATAGACATAGGGACTTGTTTTGCTTAGCAAATGTCTTAGGATTTCGTAGTTAGCATGTAATTGGGATTGGATTTGGGCCAACCCAATTAGGGGCCAGCTAGGCCCATGTAAGAACTGTGTTTGGCCCAATAAGAAGCCCAAACAGTGCCCCAAGAAGTCTCACCATCGTGGCATAATCTTCGAGGCTGTGTCAAGCGGTGGTACCGCCCAGCACTGTCCCCCCGGTGGTGGTACACTGCCCAGGGCAGTGTCAGCCAGACTAACATTGGACGGTGGTACCGCCCAGTGCAAGCGGTGGTACCACCCGTGCCCGGGGAACCTGGGATGGGAAAGTTTTAGGCTCTAAGTTTGAATCAACTTAAAGCCTATAAATACCCCTCTCATCCCTGGTTAAAGCACACAAGTACAAAGAGATTAAAAGAGAGAAAACGCTGCTACGATCATAAGTGTATTCCCTCCTCTAGCTTAAACTTAGATTTTTGTTTAGAGAGAAAAGTGAGTGCTTGTAAGAGTTATCTCCTAAATTCGGTAAAAGGAGAAGAGGGGTGTAAAAGGTGATTGGCCTTCGTCTATTGAAGGAAGGCCTCAAGTGGACGCCGGTGACCTCGTTGGAGGAGGAAGCCGAAAGTGGATGTAGGTCACATTGACCGAACCACTCTAAAACTATCATGTTCTTTGGTTTGCATTTTGTTCTTGCTATTACCTTACTGCATACCTCTTTAAGTGCTTACTGCCTTCAATTCATTATGTATGCTTATAAGTTAAGTTTCCGAAATCGATTTTTTGTCGGAAACTGTTTTTATCGTATGAAGTTTTTCAAACCGACGTAGTTTTTACCACTGCACTAATTCACCCCTCCCCCCCCCCCCCCCCTCTTAGTGCTGACCCCAATCCTAACATTCTCAAGATCCAATTGATGCTAAATTTGAAGCATGGGAATCTCGGATTGAATCGCGGCTTGAATCGTGCTTGGAGGACAAATTACGCGCTTTACTTGCAGAATTCAGAATTAGACAACCGTCGAGTCTGACCAAATTTCAGCAAGGAAAGAGTTCAGAGAGGTCTCCAGAGAAGGAGAGACAACCCTTGGACATGCTTCAGCCATGCATGAGGGTCGACTTCCCGCGATGGGAAGAAGGAGTCGGTAGGGTGGATTTCATGCGCCGAACGTTACTTTCGCTACTATCGAATGTCGGATGATGCTATGGTGGAAATTGCTATCATCCACATTGAAAGAGATGTTATTCAATGGTACAATTGGCTAGAATATAATTGTGGGGCTCTGACATGGAATCAATTTAAGAATGCGCTACTGAATCGTTTCGAACCTACGGAGTATGAAAATATCGATGGATAACTCGCAAAGATTCGACAAACCTATAAGATTCAAGAGTACCAAACCAGGTTTGAGAAGTTATCCTACCTTGCTCATGATTGGACTGACCATCAATTATTAGGAACATTCATTGAAGGACTCAAGCCAGAGATAAAAGGGGAGGTTAAGGCGTGACAGCCCCGTATCGTGACAACTATGATTTCTTTCGCCTGAATACAAGAAGAACGGCTCAACCAAGATGCTTGGAAGATGAGAACCTCTCCTAGGCCTACAGCATATAAACCTCCTTATGCTCCAAGCTACCCTTCGCTGCCAAAAAAATTAACAAGAGAAGAACTACGTGACCGATCAACAAAGGGTCTTTGTTGGCATTGCAACGAGTCGTGGAACCACGATCATCGCTGCAAAAGGGACCACCTCCTACTGATTGAACCTCTTGAAGATATGGAGGAAGAGGTCCAGGAGCATAAGGAAGAGGTCACGGATGAAGAACAGCTGCCGGTCAATATTATGATGCATGCCCTTGCCGATTACGCGAACCCGCAAAAGATGAAAGTGGGAGGATTCCTGAAGCAACAACCTATCACCGTTCTTATTGACACCGGGAGCACTAATAATTTTATGAATAATAAGGTTGCTGTCCGGATGGCCTTACCTATCGAGAATTGCAGCAGTTTTGACGTTCAGGTCACCGACGGACGAATTTTGAAATGTATAGGTGCCCGCGGGTGAAACTATTACTACAGGATCAAGAGATAATTATAGATTTCTTCCTCCTCACTCTTGATGATTATAAGGTCATACTCAGCATCGAATGGCTAACGATATTAGGTGATGTTTCCTAAAATTTTATGAAACTAATTATAAAATTTTATAGTAAGGGGAAATAGGTGATACTGCATGGGAAACGTGGGGGAAACGTAATGACGATTTGCACACAACGAATGGAGAAAGATTTGTATAGAGTATGCAGCGGCTTTTTGGTATAACTTGAGTAGCAAACTAAGGGAGAGCCAATAGAATTTGAAGATCCAAACCTACTTCCTTTGCTTGCTGAATTTTTAGATATATTTGACGAACCACGTAACCTACCTCCTACCCGTCGGTATGATCATTGTATACCGATTCTTCTGGGCAAACCTCCAGCAAATACTCGGACATATCAGTATCCACATATCTAGAAGGATGAAATATAAAGGATTATAAAAGAGATGCTTGAAACAAGAGTTATTCGGCCAAGTTGCAACCCCTACTCTTCACTAGTGCTCCTTGTACGAAAGGATGGCATAGCAAATGTATGTTGATTACCGAGCTCTCAACGGTATAACCGTCAAGGAAAAATACCCTATTCCAGTAGTAGATAATTTTTTTAATGAATTAAAGGGAGCACAAGTCTTTACAAAACTGTACGTTCGATCTGGGTATCATCGAATACGAGTGTGCGAAGAAGACATACCAAAAATCGTCTTTCGAACACACAACGACCACTATGAATTTTTGGTAATGCCCTTTGGTCTCACCAATGCTCCCTCCACCTTCCAGAGCCTTATGAATGTTATTTTCCAGAATTATTTTTGTAAGTTTGTGTTGATTTTCTTCGATGATATCCTTATTTACAGCCCTTCTCTTGAAAGTCATTTTCAATACTTACGACTTGTTTTGACAATTTTACGAGAACATGTTCTTTTTGTCAAAAAATCGAAGTGTAACTTTCTTCAACAGAAGGTGGAATATTTTAGGCATATCATATTAGAGGAAGGTGTGGCGGTAGACCCCTCCAAAATTGAAGCGATACATAACTGGCCAACCCCGAGGAACATAAAATCGCTACGCGGCTTTCTCAGTTTAACAGGCTACTATCGCAAGTTCATGAAAAACTATAGAAAGATCAGTACACTCCTTACTTCCTTGCTGAAAAAATATGCTTTCCAATAGTTGGACAAAGCCACCACCACCTTAAAGCTGCAATGACGACAATGCCCGTATTAGCGCTACTCGACTTCGGTAAGACTTTTGTTATTGAAGCTAATGCTTCCTGAGTCAGAATTGATGCTGTACTAATACAAGATGGCCACTCCCTCGCTTATACTAGTAAGGCATTATCTCCTTCCCATATCAAGATGACTATTTATGACAAAGAGATACTCACGATTGTGTATGCGGTGATCAAATGGAAATCATACTGGATTGGGTGACGCTTTCAGATCAAGATCGACCATAAAAGCCTAAAATATTTCTTGGAGTAGAAGATATCTTCCCCGGAATAGCAAAAATGGGTAACAAAGCTTCTTGGATATGATTATAAAATAACTTACAAAAAGGGGAAAGAGAATATTGTAAAATTGCATGGGATGTCGAGATCTATTGTAAGTGATCATGATAGGGTCTTCACAAGCAGATTTTGGACAAAGTTATTTTAGATGCAGGGCACTAAATTGAAAATGAATACGACATATCACCCACAAACTGATGGCCAAACTGAAGTGGTGAACAAGTGCTTGGAGACATACCTTAGATGCTTCACTAGTGACCGGCCAAAAGAGTGGACAAAGTGGCTTCCTTGGGCCGAGTCATGGTATAATATAACTTATCATTCAACCATAAAATATACTCCCTATGAGGCTATGTATAGCTGACCACCCCTTGTGATCCCAAAATATGTGTTGGGCACCTCTAAAGTAGAACAAGTAGACAGGGAACTATAGGACAGAGACAAAATGCTGAAGTTAATACAAGATAATCTCACTACAGCCCAAGCAAGGATGAAACAACAATATAATTAACATAAAGGCGAAAGAGAATTTTCAGTAGGAGATTGGGTCTTCTTACGGCTCTAGCCATAGAAGCAAACATCAATCTAGACTAGAGCATCTATGAAGCTTTCACCTCGGTTCTATGGACCCTACTAAATTTTGGAGCACATCGGAGTGGTAGCATACAGATTGGACTTACTAGTTAGCTCTCGAATCCATCCAGTCTTCCATGTGTTGTGTTTAAAGCTCAAGTTGGGACAAAAGGAGATAGCCCAAAGTCATCTACCAAATATAACTACCCAAGGAGAACTCTAGACCCAACTGAGTGCCATTATTGATCGATGGATCGTGATTCGATAATGACAATCCACTACTAAAGTGCTAATACAGTGGGTGAACCTACCAGCAGAAGATACCAGTTTGGAGAACTATAACAACTTGAAGATCAAATTCTCAGAATTTATGGATCGTCAGCCTCGAGGACAAGGCTGATTTGAAGAAGGCGGGTCTATTAGGACTCTAGCTAGAAGAGTCCTAATTAAATTTTACTGAGAGTGGCATTCATGTAAAACCTACCTAGCCGACCCCTATAAAAGAAGTGAAGAGGCCGGCTAGAGTTAGGGTTAGTTAGGAGGTTACTTCTTAGAGTAGGAGTCTTATTAGGAGTTGGTTAAAAGTAGGAGTCTTGAGTAGGAGTCCTATTAGAAGTTGAGGTTTAGAAGCCCTATAAATAGTCATGTATTCATCCTCTTTTGACAAGCAATAGATGAATCTTCTTAGCAGCCTTTGAGTAGCAACTTGGAGGAAGGAACCCTTATAGAGTTCCAAGGAGGTCGATCCCCTAAAAAGATCAACCCCAAGCTTAGAATCCACTAGGGTTCTAACAATAACTTAGACCCTAATAATTTAAATAGCTCAGTTTAGAATCGTCCCAGGAATCGAGCATCTTGATCATTGATGATGTTGTGCGGGACTCCCCAAAACTTCACCACATTCTTCATCATCAGCTTGGCCGCCTCCTCTACTAAACAGTGTAGAGGTGCAACAATGAAATTTGCATACCTTGAAAATTGATCGACCACCACGAGTATTGATCCGAGTCCCCCTACTACCGGCAAGCTTGATATGAAGTCCAAGGAAATGCTCTCCCATGACCTTCTGGTACAAGCAACCGTTCCAAAAGTCCCACCGGCTTTCGCTGCTCCACCTTGTCTTGTTGGCAAGTGAGGCATATTCGAATATATTCCTCCACATCAGTCCCCATCTTCGGCCAGTAGAAGGCTCTCTCCATGAGACCCAAGGTTCTGTGAATACTTGGATGTCCAACCCAAAGGGAATCATGACACTCTCTTAAGAGTTCACGCCTCAAATTGTCCACTCGAGGAACATAAACCCTATTCCCTTTTGTGCAAACGAGTCCCTCCTGGACCTAAAATCATCGTGTCTTGCCTTCTTTGATGAGCTACATCAGGGTTACTACTTGGGGATCACTGTATAGTCCATCCCTGATCCTATAAAGGAAGTTAGAGTGCAACTGACTTGCTTAGCCTCTGCCCTCCAATTGTTTGGCATTCACTCGCTCCACTTTCTAGCTCAATGCATCGGCCACGACATTTGCTTTTTTGGACTTGTACTCTATTACCATATCAAACTCAACTAGGAAGTCCTGCCATCATGCTTGTTTTTCCTCGGCACAAATCGCGATCCAAGAAGGTAGTGTCGCCAAACTCGTAGATAATGGACCACCGCTATCGTCTCCTTCTCGTGCACCGGATACCGCCACTCGGTCTCGTTAAGCTTGCGGCTCTCGTAGGCCACCGGATGGCTCTCCTGCATGAGTACTCCCCCAATAGCGAAGTCTGAAGCATTTGTATGGACTTTGAAGGGCTCCCCATAGTCCGACAATTTAAGCACCGATTCTTCCAACACAGTAGCCTTTAGATCTTGGAATGTAGCTTCATATTTATCAGACCACCTCCAAAGCTGCTCCTTCTTCAGCAACTCCATTAGTGGAGTTGCACGCTTCGAATACCCCACTATGAAGTGTCGATAGTAGTTGAGGAAACCAAGGAAGGATCTCAGTTCTGGCACCTTCTTTGGAGTTCACCATTCCGCAACAGCTTGCACCTTTGATTTGTCCATCCGAGTGGAGCCATCACTACTTCGATGCCCCAAGAATAAGATTTTTGTTTGAGCAAAGCAGCACTTCTCCCTTTTCATGAACAAAGTATTCTCCCTGAGAACCTTGAAAATTGTTTGAAGGTGCTCGACATGCTCCTCGAGCGTTTGATTATAGACAACGATATCGTCCAAGTAGATAACCACAAACTTATCCAAATACTCTTTGAATAGTTGGTTCATAAGAGTGCAGAACGTGGCCGGAGCATTGGTTAAGCTGAAAGGCATCACCAAGAACTCGAACGCTCTGTACCTGGTCATGTAGGTAGTCTTCACTTCATCGCTTTTAGCAATATGCACATGCCAGTACCCAGACTGGAGGTCAAGTTTGGAGAAATACTTTACTTTGCCCAATTGGTCGAACAAGTCTGCGATGAGCAGGATGGGATATTTGTTCTTCACTGCCACTTTGTTGAGGGCTCGAAAATTGACGCATAGTCGGAGGCTCCCATATTGTTTCTTTTGGAAGAGCATTGGAGCTCCGAAAGGTGCTTTGGAACTACGGATGAGACCACCACTTAGCAGTTCACCTAACTACTTTCTGAGCTCTGCCAACTCTAGAGGGGGAATGCGGTATGGTGGTCTCGCTGGATGCTTTACTCCTAGCTCTAGCTCGATATTATGATCAACGCCTCTGTGTGGTAGCAGAGTCTTCAGCAACTTGGGTGGCATAACATTTGTAAATTTATTTAGAATGTTAGCCACCACAACAAATTTATGAATGGCCTCCTCGTAGAGTGGCTCTAGCTTCATAACAGCCACGAATGTTAATTCATCTTTTCGTACCCCTTTCTTTAGTTGTAATGATGATATCTGTTGGGATTCCCTGGTTCCTCTCCGAGAGACGGGAACCACACAGGGGTCATCACCTCCCATCATACATAGGGAGTTTAGGAACGGCATTGGCACCAACTTTGTTGCGTGCATGAACTCCATCCCTAGAATCACTTGGAAGTCGTCCAGTGGCATCGCCATCATGTTTGTGCTCCCACTCCATGCTCTGATCTTGATGGGAACTCCCTTTGCTAACTCAGAGATTCGCTTGGCCTTCGAGTTCATCGCCTTCATTCGACTTAGGTTCTGCTCCAAGATCAGCCCAAGTCTCTTTGATTCTCGGTCGGTAATAAAGTTGTGGGTAGCACCCGTGTCTACCATCGCACGGGTCGTTTGGCCATTGAGCTTAATGTCTACGTACATTAGCTTGCTGCTTCCTGCTTTTTGGGGCCTTGTCTTTATGTTCTCCCCCACTTGACCCCGTATAGCGTTCAACAAATGCATTGCTCCCATCCGGGGTCCTTGAGACTCCTCATCGTTGCTACTGGATTCTGAACTACTCGAACTAAGAGCGTCAGCCTTGCCCTTGTCCTATTTAGGGGGGATGGATAGAAATTGTTAAGGCATTGAGTGCTTACTTTTGTGGGCACTCTCTCACCATGTGCGACCCTCTACATAAGAAACATCTGCTAGGTTTTGAGGCCTTTCCTTTTGAGCTTGGCCCTTTGTGAGAACTCTTCTTCCTTTGTTCGCCCCCAGGCTCCTTCCCTCGAGAATATTTTGGGGTCAATTTCCTGAATATTGTTTTCTTTTTTCCTAAGTCCTTAGAGGTAACAAAGTCAGTGAGCCTTTCTACGACAGTAATTGCCCCGATCATATCGGTGACATTCCTTCGATGCAGTTCTTATTGAGCCCAAGGCTTTAAACCATCGAGGAAGCTGAACAGCGTATCCTTCTCAGACATGTCCTATATGTCCGACATTATGCAGAAAATTGTTTCACGTAGTCTCGAATGGAAGTACTTTGGCGGAGTTGTCTTAGTTTCCTCATTGCGACGAACTCTGTGTTCTCAAGTAGAAAATGAGTTCTCAACTCCTGCTTTAAGTCTTCCCATGTGTCCACTCGACACTAACCTTGTTGGATCTCTTCCCGATAGGTTTGCCATTAAAGTTTTGCATACCCATTCAAATACATGGTAGCTATCAAAACTTTAGTTTCTTTAGAATCAGGCCTTGTAGCTCAAAAGTATTATTCCATGTCGAATAGAAAATTCTCGAGCTCTTTAGCATCTTTCGCACCTTAATAATAATGTGGCTCGGGTGTCCTCAAGTTTTGTGGTGGTGCAACGCGGGTATTACTCCCTCCTGCATTTAGTGCCCTTGTGAGTGCTATCTCTATAGAAGTGAGTTTCACCATGACTTCGAGCAAATGTTGCTAGTCATATGTGCCCAATAAGCCAATCACCTGAGTGATGGCATGTGTGACTTTACATGCAATCAATTTTCTTATTATATTTTAGCATTTATCACTTTATATTGACTATTGCATATATGCATGCATATATTGTGATGTCATTAGATCTATGCAATGGGAATCAGATTATGATGAGATCACGATAATGAGACCGATTCGCTTTTATACACAAATCCTAAATAATCCCGGTAATAGGTTACTCGAGAGAGACATCGAGATAATCGGACAGACTGGTGTGCTATATACCTGTCCGTATGATGGATGCAGCTGGTCTCATAGATGCTCATGTGGGGACACTAGGGATACAGTACAGGTGCTCATTGGAGAATGAGTTCACTGATTGATCCACTTACGGAATGTTGGATGATTGATAATACCTTTGTCAGACAGCGATTACGTAGTCCCAATGGTGTATCTGGCCCTTAGACTTGAGATACTAAGGATGTTCTGTATGAGTGCTCCATTCTTTGACACCGAACTTATAGGTTTGGATATCCTAGATCTAGTACAACCGGTCATCGGGAGTGGTAGTCAATTTTACGAGGGCTATTGAGTGTCGATAGAAGATCATTCACTCTCGGTGTCATGAGAGGAATATCCCATGTATTCTTGCTCAGACAAATCCCTAGCCAAGGTCATTTGGATTAAGAGAGAAAGAGTTCTCCGGAAGAATCCGATTAGAGCAAGACTCGAGTAGAAATCATATGGTTCTAACAGCACCATGCCCGGTATACGGTCTCTAAGATATTAGATGGATGAGGGACTATAAGTACATGGTAACTGAGGATAGACATATACAATAGATTAGATTCCCCTGAATCGTTTGGGAACTACGACGTAGTGGCCTAGTACGTCCATAGTCGATGAGTCGAGTGAATTATTATAGAGATAATAATTCACTAAGCCAGAAGGAGTTATAATAGGTATGACTCACGGCCAGCTCGATATTGGGCCTAGAGGGTTTATAATATGTATGACTCACGGCCAGCTCGATATTGGGCCTAGAGGGTCACACACATATGGTAGGCGTTACAATGAGTAGGGGTTTGGATATGAGATATCCGTCGGACCTCCTATCTTATTCGATATCCAATAAGTCCTTGAATTATTGGATCTCATGGATAAGATCCAATTAAAGCCCATGAGAGATTATTGGATAGAGATCCATTAATCTAAGAGACTTTGGTAGTTGGATGAAGATTCAATACCCAATAGGGGAGGATCCATTAGAGTTAAGTTAACAGGGGACCTCTATAAATAGGAGGGATTCAGTGGTTCATAGGCTAGAGCTTTTGCTTGCCTCTCCTATTCTCCTCCCCTTCTCCACCTCAGAGCAGACTTGGAGTTTTGAGGAGCGTCGTCGCAGCCCTACTGTGTGGATCACCACTAGAGAGGAGGGTGCTTGACCTCCTTCACCCTCTTCTAGAGATCTGCAAGGATTTAGGGATATACGATCTCCCTAGGTAACACAATCTTTACTATACATAGTTTTTTATTTTGCGAATTTTGTGCATCAATCTTCGCACGACGACGAACATCTCTTTGGGAATAGGAGATTTTGTTTTTGTTCTTCTACTACGCATGTGATGTCACCCCCAAGATTTCCCAATAATGGTATTAGAACTAGGTTGTTCGTGCGATATATTAGTTTTGAACTACGTGTATTATGTTTTGGAGAAGCTTTTCGCGTCAAAATCGTTGACTCAAAAGCGAGTAAGGGTAGCAACTGTTGCTGCCCTTACTATCGTCGTAGATGGCAATGCTGCCATCTGTGTGCAGGCAGTGTTGGGCTGGCAGCCCACAAATTCAGCCCATAGTGGGCTTGGGCAGCCCACAACTCACCCCCTCTTAACCTAAACCTAATTAACATTAAGGGGGGTGTGGTTGCTACGTTTTGGAGGCAGAAAAAGGCATAAATAGAGCAGCAACGTGGGAGAAGAATAGAGCCACGGGATTCCAAAGAAAAGGAGGAAAACAAGGCAGAAAAGGAAGAGAAAGAAAGGGAAGAAGACAAGGACAACGCAGAGAGGATGTTCTCAATCATCTAGCAGTGTTCTCATCTCAGGTTAGATAAAATCTATAGTAGACTCTTGCTATGATTACTTGGGGAGGTTTTAGATATCGTGGATAGTGACGTGATCCTTGTATCCCAGTTGTTCTCTTGTGATTGTTGCTAGGGTTTAGGGCAAGAGATTAAGATTTGTATATTCATTATTCTCATAGTGGATTATCTCTAGTTTGCCCTGTGGTTTTTACCCTTCACATTAGAGGGGTTTTCCATATATATTTTGGTGTTCTATTTGATTATGATTTCATTTAATTCCGCTGCATATCATGGCCTGCTAGTATTTGTTCATATACAAAGGTTATTCCATTTTATATTCCCATCAACTAGTATCAGTGCAAGGGTTTTGGTGATTTAATTTTGTATTTGAACATGGAGGCCAGTAATGTTTCTCGCATGATTAGTTTAAATGGAAACAATTGGATGATATGAAAATCAAGAATAGAAGATATCTTGTATTGCAAAGATTTGTATGGACCTTTGCAGGGGGATAGTGCAAAACCCATAACTATGACAAATGATGAGTGGAAGAGGTTAGATCGAAAAACAATTGGATTTATTCGACAATGGCTTGATGATAGTGTCTTTCACCATGTTTCTATTGAAATTTCTGCATATTCTCTTTGGAAAAAGTTGGAAAGTCTGTATGAAAGAAAAATAGTTAGCAACAAAGCTTTTTTTATCAGAAAACTTGTGAACCTAAAATATAGAGAGGGTGCTTCTATTGCTGAACATTTGAATGAAATGCAAAGTATTACTAACCAGTTATCCTCTATGAAAATGTCTCTTGATGATGAGTTGTAGGCATTGTTACTTCTCAGTTCATTACCAGAAAGTTGGGAGACACTGGTGGTTTCCCTCAGTAATTTTGCGCCAGATTGTCACAGACAAACTTCTAAACAAGATGTTTGATGTAATGCTTATGTATGTCCGTGTCTTTTGGCATGTTCATGCCTTGTACAACATATAGAGGGGCGGCCGAAGGCTTAATAGTCTCATTTTAGTTGGGTTGGTGGCCTCTTTAGGCTTGTAAATAAAGGTTGTGTCATGTGGACACGTGCGAGAGATTTTTGATTTATAATGGACCATTTTACCCTTTGTTGTGCAACTGTTCAGAGCTTGTAAAGTATGTTTGTAATTTGCATTATCTATGAAGTGTTTTTCGGAGATGATTGCTTGTGGATCCCGATTGAGTTTTTTTCTCTAACCCGTTCTCTCTTTCGTGGGTCCTAAGGGACATGGGAGACTTCGGGGAGGCTGACCTTTGTGGACAGACACGCAATGGTGCCGCACGACTTAGGCAAAACTAGCTAAGTCCGTGATAGATGGTATCAGAGCAGGATAAGCACTCATAGAAACACTTAGCATGCAAACGTGGGGGACCTAGCGGGGCTGCGTTGAGGGCAGTCAGCACACACGCGACCGTTTGGGGGAAAACGAGCATGGAGATGTAGGGAAAAGGAGTTGCTCGGAGGAGCGGGCATCTGACATTGGCATTCAAAGGAATGGCCAACCCTTCGCGCAAGAGGCACCACGAGAATAGGCAAGCTTGGAAGAATGCGGAGCGCACAAAGGTTGGGATGGCTAAGTTTGAGCTACGGCTCAACGTTGACAACTATACTTGATGGTGCTCAAGACAAGCGAGGCGCTTGGTAAAGGATGAGACCATGCAAGATGGAATGAGTTGCTCAACGACCAAAAGAGTTATGCAAAGCTCACAGAGGTGAGGGGAATTGCTAACTCGAAGAATTTGGTACTCATGCATGGGCTTGTATGCGAACGATGGAATGTTCGTGGCCATCCCAAGGCGACCGAAACTCGGTGCCATGGAGCATTGAAACTTTCTCTTCGGCATGTGAAGGATATGTATGTAGGAGGCTGAAGTGTGCAATGAGTTCAGCATGTTGCTAGGCCTTGAGTGGTGCAGCGGGGGCTGTATTAACGTGGAGTCGCAATCTAGCAAGTGCGTCTGCAGGAGGCAGAACAATGCACAATTTGTTCAGCAGATCGGAGTAGTCCAAGGGGATGGTGGTCTCTGAAACGAAGAGAGATATTGCTCTAATGGGATAGTTATCCAGGAGGGATAAGTCTCGGCTCTCCAGAGGGAGAATCATGTGGGACGAACCTCACATGTTGAGGAGGAGTACCTCAACAAACAACGACTCCACGAAGCTCAATGGACTGAGCAAGCAGCGAGGAGTCATCGCATGATCTCGCTTGAGAGAATGCATTGGTGGATGCATTGCGAGATCAAGTGGGGGAGCGACCCAAAGTAACTTAAATGAAGGCACACTTGGAGTCAATGTGGAGATCGGACTCAAGGGAGGGCTGACCCATGGAATGGTGGGCGCGAGAGCCACCATCGACTCAATGCAAAAATGAGGAGCGAAGCAACTTGGGTGTAACTTGGTGAAGTACCCAAGCCGCATGAAGGGAGCCAGCATAGAAGTTGGAACATGGAGTGGAGGCACAGTGCTTTCCTTAGACAGAGGTCAAGGACATGAACTCTTGCAGAGGCAAGAGTAGAATCGTGTTGTTCCATGGGTTCTCCATTCTAACGGAGTGGACTCATCTTGCATGGTGCCAAAGACGAAAGGAGCTTCTGGGCACATGCACCTTATCTCGGAGAAGCATTTGATGGAGGAACTAAGGTGACTTAATTTGTGGAGGAAAAGTTGGGTTCAGAAGGCCTTAGCACGGGGCAAGAGGACTCAAAGGTGGGTACTCTTGAAGAATATGCCACAGTGTTGCCATTCAAGTTGCCATGAAGGAAGCGGTGCGCAGCGGAGATTGTGCTGGTAGGGGTAGAAGCCCAGAATCCAGACAATGGTGCACAAATTACAGTGAAGTCAGTGGACTTCGGGAGCTACTAGGTGATGGACCGTCCTAGAGCGGTGCTTCATCTAGGTGTGACCCAAGAGTGGGTGGATGAAGGTCGATTATCAAAAGAGTGAACAAAATCGAAGGTGGAAGAGACCCTGCGATATATTGGTAGAGGCCACACATGGAGGGTTCACAATTCGAGTTTATTCCACAAGGATCAGAATGCAATGGAGATGTCACCAGGAGGCGACATGGTGCAGCGGATCGTGGTGGAACAGTTCGTGGTAATGCGATACACACGACATAGTCCTGTGAGGGACTAGATCATACGGAGGTATGATCGGGAGCTACTGGAAGCTCCACTTCGGTGAACAACACGACGGCAAGAAGAGCTATGGATTCAAGGAGTGAAGGCCATAGTACTACAGAGGCGGGTCTTCCGTGCGTGCATCGAATTTTGTATCGGATGAAAACCTTGGTCATCATCATATGGGGGTTGTGTTCCACAAAGGGAAAAGTTCGAATACAAGTACCAGTGAGCCCCATGGGGGGGACTTGATCATGCAGAGGTATGATCGAAGCAGCTGGAGAGTTGGACTGCTCCAGAGATCATATTCGCTTAAGGGAGCCTGGCAAGTCAGAGGACAAGGCCGAGTAAGCGAACATTGCTACCAAGGAAGCTAAGGAGAATAGAATCGGTGCAAACCCTACAACGTGATGGCAGAGGCCATAGATGGGAATTGCAGTCTGTCTTTCCATCAACCAAACGGACTGCTTGGAGAACACAGAGGTGTTGAAGCAGGGGGTCGAAAGGGGCGAGGAAGCGACGACGAATCCAGAGGGACTTAGCTACCCAAAATCAAGCATCAGTTAGAATGTAGGTGGACTCAGAGGAGTGCCACGGAGACATATCTACTGATCGTGAAGAAAATGGATGCAGATGCGAGGTGACGGATAGTAGGGCCATGGGCATGGCAGCGCCATGGTACCGCAGAGGCGGGACTTTCGTGAAAGTCATTGATCCCTAGCTCTCATGGAGGGAGAGCGCTTGGTCGTGAAAGGGGCCGAGGAGGTGGAGCATGTAGAGGCAATCTCCAAGTACCGAGACAAGGCTGAAGGGCAGAGGCCAAGGAACTTCGTAAGACCAGTGTCAATGAACTTCTCATTAAGATAGCCGAAAGTGAAGGACTTCGGGTCATGCAAGAGTGCATAACCAAGGAACGAAGCAGGCAGTACGTGGTGCTGTACCTTTGCTACTCAGTGGAGTAGGTGGCAGGGTTGATGGAGAAGATGGTACAATCCCAAAGGCGACCAAACCTATGAGAGAATTACTCCAAGTTGGGGTGAAAACTTCCTGCATTCCAGAAGTTCGATGGCATTAAGAAAGTGATTCACAGTAACTAACTCAAAGTAAGGAGTGCAAACACTTCAAGTGCTTCAGAAGTGTGAGCAAAGAGCATGCGAAGGCTAGTAACCAGCTCGATGCATGGAGTACAACCTGGAGGAGGCGAGCGAAGTCAAGTAACCTTTGCCTTCTCAACTCTTAAGAGAATGGGCGAAACCGAGTACCCCAATTCTCTTATCTATCCAGCAGAGGAGCTCTGCATAAGTTCAAAGACCCTTCGAAGATAATGGAAGACAATAGTTATCAAATCCTCACCAACGGTGATTAGTGCTACTGAGAGTAGATTGTCCGCTTCATTTCCCAACGAAATGCCAATCGAAAGCGGAAGTGATGCGAACTTACTTGGATGTGACAACTAAGTGAAAGAAGAGTCAATGAGCAAATTTTGTGGAGGAAGGACCCAAAACTTCAGAAGTTTGCGAGATGATGCTCGTTAAAAGCTTCAACAAGCATCCACCCAGTTCAACAGCATGAGGAATTTGAGAGACTGGCGCAGTAAGGATAGTCTTTTTCTTCATCTGGGGGATCCGCAGGAATCAACAAGGATCAACACAACTCAGCCAACCCCACACCAGAGTCAGAGTCATTGGTGAGTTGAAGCAACATGGCGGATCAAAGATTCAACTACTCAAAAACAGCAGCGGAGAGCAGCTAGGAGCCAAGAGGTGCATTGTAGCTGGAGTAGAAGATTGAAGACTCAACAAAGGCGAGGAGTTGCAGTGTCGACAAAGGCTTCAACAAGGACGTCGAAGGAATAAGTGGGGGAGAATGTCACGGACAAACTTCTAAACAAGATGTTTGATGTAATGCTTATGTATGTCCGTGTCTTTTGGCATGTTCATGCCTTGTACAGCATGTAGAGGGGCGGCCGAACGCTTAATAGTCCCATTTTAGTTGGGTTGGTGGCCTCTTTAGGCTTGTAAATAAAGGTTGTGTCATGTGGACACGTGCAAGAGATTTTTGGTCTGTAATGGATCATTTTACCCTTTGTTGTGCAACTGTTCAGAGCTTGTAAAGTCTGTTTGTAATTTGCATTATCTATGAAGTGTTTTTCGGAGATGTTTGCTTGTGGATCCCGATTGAGTTTTTTTCTCTAACCCGTTCTCTCTTTCGTGGGTCCTAAGGGACATGGGAGACTTCGGGGAGGCTGACCTTTGCGGACGGACACGCAAGGGTGCCGCATGACTTAGGCAAAACCAACTAAGTCCGTGACAAGATGGTGATCATTATGAGTCAAGTAACAAGCAGTTTGTTGAATGAGGAGTTGAGAAGAAAGAGTTCGGCAACATCTCAGAATGATTCACAGACACTTATATCAGAGAATAGAGGAAGGTCAAAGTCTAGAAGCGGTTCACGCATGGGTAGAAGTAAGTCAAGATCAAGAAAAGATATTGTTTGCTATAATTGTGGTGAGAAAGGACATTACAAGAACCAATATAAGCAATCTAAGAAGAGCAATAAAATGGGAAACAAAGTGGAGTCTATAGAGTCAAAAGATAATATCACAACTACAATGCAGGGTGATGATTATTTGATTTTATCTCCTTCTGATGATATTTTTTCTTGTGTGTGTCAGGATCTTGAGTGGGTGATTGACACAGGTGCTTCTTATCATGCTACACCACGGAGGGAGTTTTTTGCTACATACAGGTTTGAAAATTTTGGTGTTGTCAAGATGGGCAACTATGGCACAGCAGACATCATAAGCATGGGTGATATCCATTTAAAGACCAACCTTGGCTGCAAGTTGGTGCTTAAGGATGTAAGGCATGTGGTTGACTTGAGGCTGAATCTAATTTCAGTTGGAAGGCTAGATGATGAAGACTATAATAGCAGATTTCACAAAGGGCAATGGAAGCTCAGTAAGGGTTCTCTTATTATAGCTAATGGAAAGAAATGTCATACTTTGTACAGGTTGCAGGCTAAAGCTTATGGTGAGTAGTTAAATGCTACAGAAAAAGACTTCAGCATGGAGTTGTGGCATAGGCGACTAGGACACATGAGCAAGAAGGGGCTGCAAGCTCTTTCCAAGAGAGAGGAATTACCATACCTTAGAGGTATACATCTGAACCCTTGTATTGATTGTTTGGTAGGTAAACAACATAGAGTTTCATTTGCTAGTCCTGCTTTGTCTAAAAAAATGCATGCCTTAGACCATGTTTATACAAATGTATGTGGTCCTTTGAGGACAAAAACTCCTGGTGGATTTGTTGATGTTCTTGGTATAAGTGGTGCACTTTATTTTATTACTTTTATAGATGATTTTTCCAGGAAAGTTTGGGCCTATGCTTTGAAGACTAAAGATCAGGTGATTAATGTCTTCAAAGAGTTTCATGCTAGGGTTAAAAGGGAGACAGAAATAAAATTGAAATGCATAAGATCATATAATGGTGGTGAGTATACAGGATTGTTTAATGACTATTGCAGGTCACATGTGATCTAACATGAGATGATAGTTCCTGGTACACCTCAGCATAATGCAATTGTAGAGAGGATGAACCGCACCATCATGGAAAAGATCATATGTATGCTTTCACAAGCCAAGCTACCCAAAAGGTTTTGGGATGAAGCTTTGAGGACTACAGTTGATGTGATCAACTTATCACCATATACAACCCTAGATGGTGATGCTGTAGAGCATGTTTGGTCAGGGAAAGATGTTTCCTACAAGCATTTGAGAGTGTTTGGTTGTAGTGCATTTGCACATGTTCTAGATAATGAGAGGTCCAAGCTGGATGATAAGTCTAAACAATATATTTTTCTTGGCTACTCACATGATCATTTTGGTTATAGGCTTTGGGATCCAGAAAAGCAGAAGGTGTTTAAAAGCAGATATGTAGTCTTCTTTGAGGATTAAACTTTTGAAGATTTGAAGAAGAAGGCACCAGCCAATACTTCTGCAGAAGGATTAGCAGATTGTAACCCAATTACACCTCTAGTATATCAGGGTGATGGGGGAGATGTGTAGGAAGATAGTGTAGAGCCTGACGTTGATCTACTTGCAGGACATGTTGAGCAAGAAGAAGTAGGAGAGCAAGTTCCAGTAGAACCTAAGTTGAGAAGATCTTCTAGACAACGTCAACCTTCCAGAAGATACTCTACAGATGAGTATATGATGCTTACTGATGCAGGTGAACCAAAGAGTTACTAGGAAGCAGTTAAAAGTTAACAGAAAGAGAAGTGGTTAGTTGCTATGCAGGAAGAGATGGATGCTCTTCAAAAGAACCACACTTATAATTTGGTTCTACTACCAAATGGAATGAAGGCCTTGAAGAACAAGTGAGTTTTCAGGTTGAAGACTCAAGAATATTGTTCTCAATCAAATTACAAAGATAGATTGGTTGTGAAAGGCTTTGGTCAAAAGAAAGAAGGTATTGACTTTGAAGAGATTTTTTCTCCTGTTGTTAAAATGTCTTATATTCGTGTTGCTCTTGGTATTGCTGCTAGCCAGGACTTGGAGGTTGAGTAGTTAGATGTGAAGACAACTTTCTTTCATGGGGATTGGAGGAGAAAATTTATATGTAGCAACCAGAAGGCTTCAAAGTTAAAGGTAAAGAGAACTTTGTCTGCAAATTGAAGACGAGCTTGTATGGGCTAAAGCAAGCTCCAAGACAGTGGTACAGAAAGTTTGATTTATTTATGATAGAAAATGGATACAAAAGAACGACTTCAGATCATTGTGTGTACATCAAATGGTTTGGTGAGGATTTTATTATTCTCTTACTTTATGTTGATGACATGCTTATTCTTGGGAAAGATATGTCTAAAATTGACAGATTGAAGAAGGAGCTAAGTGAGTCTTTTGCAATGAAGGATATGGGGCCAGCAAAGCAAATACTAGGTATGCAGATTTTTCATAACAGGAAAAATAAGAAGATTTGGTTGTCACAGGAGAAATACATCGAGAAGATATTGGAAAGATTCAGTATGAGCAATGCAAAACTAGTTGGTTCTCCTCTTGCAGGTCACTTCAAGTTGTGCTCAGAACAGAGTCCGTCAAGTGATGAGGAGAAGGAGAAAATGCAAAAGGTTCCTTATGCTTCAACAGTTGGAAGTTTAGTGTATGCAATGGTATGTACGAGGCCAGACATCGCATATACAGTTGGTGTTACTAGCAAATTTCTTACAAATCTAGGCAAAGAGCATTGGGCAGCAATGAAGTGGACTTTTAGATATCTCAGAGGGAGCTCTAAGATTTGTTTAAGCTTTGGAGGTGGACCACATGTGTTGACAGGTTACACAAATGCAGATATAGCAAGAGATATAAATACGAGAAAGTCTACTTCGGGTTATGTACTTACTTTTGCAGGGGGAGCTGTGTCATGGCAATCCAGGTTGCAAAGGTGTATTGCTCTCTCTACCACAGAAGCAGAATATATTGCTGCTACAGAGGTATGCAAAGAAATATTATGGATGAAAGAATTCTTACAAGAATTGAGGCTGAAACAGGAAAATTATGTAGTGCATTGTGATAGTCAGAGTGCCATCCATTTGTGTAAGAACCCAATGTTTCATTACAAGTCAAAGCATATAGATGTCAGATACCACTGGATTCGAAATGTATTTGAAGAGAAGTAGTTGCAGCTTCAGAAAATTCACATAGATGACAACGGAGCAGACATGTTGACAAAAACTTTACCAAAAGAAAGACAGGAGATATGCCGACAGCTGGTCGGCATGGCTTCATATTAAGGAGTCATAGGATAGCCTCTCTTATGGGCTGAAGGAGGAGGTTATTGGGCTAGCAACCCACAAATTCAGCCCATAGTGAGCTTGGGCAGCCCACAGCTCACCCCCTCTTAACCTAACCCTAATTAATATTAAGGGGGGTGTGGTGGCTGCGTTTTGGAGGCAGAAAAAGACATAAATAGGGCAACAACGTGGGAGAAGAATAGAGCCACGAGATTCTAAAGAAAAGGAGGAAAATAAGGCAGAAAAGGAAGAGAAAGAAAGGGAAGAAGACAAGGACAACGCAGAGAGGCTGTTCTCAATCATCTAGTAATATTCTCATCTCAGGTTAGATCAAATCTACAGTAGACTCTTGTTGTGATTACTTAGGGAGGTTTTAGATATCGTGGACAGTGACGTGATTCTTGTATCCCAGTTGTTCTCTTGTGATTGTTACTAGGGTTTAGGGCAAGAGATTGAGATTTGTATATCATTATTCTCATAGTGGATTATCTCTAGTTTCCCCCATGGTTTTTACCCTTCACATTAGAGGGGTTTTCCACATATATCTTGGTGTTATATTTTATTGTGATTTCATTTAATTCCGTTGCATATCATGGCCTGCTAGTATTTGTTCATATACAAAGGTTATTCCGTTTTATATTCCCATCAGGCACGTCGCCTGCAGCGATAGCCACAAGACCATTCATGTGTAGGCAGGCCCCCTACAGCGTTGCCCGTAGGTAGGGCCGCAGGCACGACGACCACTGGCCCGCGGGTAAGGGCGACGCCTACGGGTGCTGGACTTAGGGGTAGAGGCGCCGCGCGGTAGCGATGCCTGCGGGCGCTGCGCCTACGAGCACAGCTGCCTACGAGTGCTGCGTGGGGTAGCGCCACCCGTAGGGGCGCTGCCCGTAGGAGTAGTGACACCCGTAGGGGCGGCCGCCCGCGGGGGCACTCACCTGCAGGGGCAGCGCCGCCCGCGGGCAAGGGTGGTGCCCCACGCCCCTTCGCCACACAGACCGCCACTAGTAGGGTGGCAGCAGCGGTAGTAGCATGGGCGAGGGAGAAGGGTATTAGGGTTTTAGGACAAAAGAGAGTTTTGCCCCTCGGAATTTTAGAAATTCCATATGCTGTTCTTTTTACTAAATTATGAAAATACCCCTTAGAATTCATAAAATTCCCTATATGTCCCTGATTTCAAAAAATATTAATTAATTAAAAAGTTTAATTGATTATTATTTTTATTATTATCTATTGGTCTTACATGATGATGATTTATATATGTGATGTATGATGTGTGGACGGATGATCATGGACCGTGTGATGTGTGTACTTGTGATTATTATTATTGGGGCCTATGAGCCTTCATTATATTTCTCATTTATTGTTAGGTCTGCGTGACTATGATTAAGCTGTAATCACATGAGAAGGCGCAGTGAGAGCATGGAAGCAATAGCGGGACCCACGAGACGGACAATCGTGATGCATGGAGATGCGTCAAGATGTTAATGGAACCAACGAGGACGAGATGGACGATCATAGGGTATGGAGATGCACCGCTACACACATAGATCTTGATGTAAGTGATTAGGCCCACTGGTTCCGGCCTGATCACATTAAGCTGTGGTCCATGATCATCTGGTGTGATTGCTTATAAACCTACTAGATATGTATATATATATTTACATGCGATGTAGATATATATTAAATATGTATATGTGTGACATGTCATATTAGGAGACCAAATCATAGAAACTTCTCTCTCTATAATATTAAGTCGGTAAATGTGAGTTAATTAGATTGACCCATGTGGCCTTCCATTGTTATAGGTAGGGACCGATTCTCGATGTAGGTTGAGTTGGTCGAGTCCCTCGAGGCTCACCTACATCGCGATTCGCTATCTTGCCTACGACATAGAGATGTCACCGATGACTTGAGGACATGGTATGCTTGGTCGAGTCCCTCGAGGGTGTATCATCGAATCAAACTCATCTTGTAACGATGGTGTTGACTTAACCGAACATCATGGTTGGTAAGTCCCTTGAGACCATGGTGATTCGGAGGCCGAACAGGATAGGAATCACAAGGAGTTGTGATTGGCAAGAGTTACCTACCTTTTGGGCTTAGTGTGATTGGTCGAGTCCCTTGAGGTTATACTAAGACGTTGATTGGATCATGATCCCCACTAGAAGTCTGCCGGAGAGTTCCGTTTCACGTGCTGAGGGTGTCGTATGACTTGCCAGTAAAATAGTGGGAGTATATTAAGATAAAAGTCCATATCTTGATCATTTATTTCTGCAAAATCTGCATGTTATTTATTTCTACATCTTTATTTTTAGAAAATGTTTCTTTTAAATCCCTTACATGGCATACTTGATGTCAACCGCCTCATTGGTCCAAATTATACGGATTGGCTTCGCAACTTGAGAATTGTTCTCACGACGGAGAAAATCGCATACGTCTTTGATACAATGATGCCTATGCTCGAGGAAGGGGCAAGCGAGGATGAGATCGCTCGCTATGTGAAGTACATTGATTACTCCACTCTTGCTCAATGTTATATGTTAGGCTCTATGACTCCTGAGTTACAAAGACAACATAAAAATATGGATGCCAGATCCATACTACTACATGTTCGCAAACTATTTGAGGAACAGGGAAGGACTCAGTGATATGAGATATCCAAGAGCCTCTTCCGAGCTAGGATGACTAAGGGGACACTGGTTCAGAACCATGTCCTAAAAATGATTGAGTGGATAAAGAAGCTCATAGGTCTAGGATGTTAAATCTCGTTTTAAGTGATGCAGGATGCTTCAATCAGGATGAGACAATTAAAGTAAGAAAAATCATGTTGGGCCGGAGGAACATGTCAGAAGATTGGACGTCAGGCTAGTGGATCGGTCGATTGTTGAATCTCGTATTTTGATGATGAAACTACTTGATATATATTTATGATTTAATCTGTGTTTTGAGTGACGCAGGATGCTTCGATTAGGATGAGACAATTAAAGCAGGAAAATCATGTTGTGCCGAAGGAACATGTCAGAAGATTGGACGTCGGGCCGGTGGATCGGTCGACGTATCGACAAAAGGCTTCGGGCCGTAGACTCGGGCATCGGGCCAAGAAGAGCGGGTATTGTGCCAAGGATATCGGAGTTACGGAGTCAACTGGCCGATTGGGCAATAGGCTGCAGAAGAGGACGATGCACCGAAGAATCGGACGAAGCGTCGAGGGACCAATGACATGTCGGACAACTTGGTTAATTGCTTAGGATTAATTGTCTCGATCGAAGTTTTGTTTTGTTGTGCAGGATTAACTATGATAACAATGAAGACATAAAGTGAAACAAAGTGTCGGAGTCAAGCGCGAAGGATTTGTTGTGAGTTCGAGAGTTCGACGGAAGTCCGAAGGTTCGTCGGGAATGCTACCGGAACTAGCCGAGAATGAGTTGGGAGCTTGCCGAAGGGTTTTTCGGAAGCTCGTTGGAAGTTCGCGGAGCTCGCTGAGAAAGATCGGAGCTTGCCGACGAAGCTCGTTGAAACTCGCTAAGATCAAATCGTGAAGTCTAGGAGCTTGCCGGGAGTCCGCAGAATGGTTTCCGAGAGTTCATCGGAAGACCGCCGGAAGTTTGCCGGAAGCTCGCCAGAAGAAGTCTTGACTTGCGGACTTTGTAATAGCTTAGAAAATGTCTTTAAATTCATAGTTAGCATGTTAATTAGGGTTAGGATTAGGTGTTAATCCTATAACCCAAGTAGGGGCCAATTAGGCCCAAGTTCGGACTGGTTTGGACCAAGTTTGGAGCCAAACCAAGTGAGCTGGAATAGTGAAAGAGGTGGCACCGCCAGGGTTGCAGGTAGCACCGCCCAGGCTATGTCTTCCAGTGAGACTGAGCGGTGCAACCGCCCCAGCCAAGAGGTGCAACCGCCCAGAGCTCAGTCTTCGAGCTAGACTGGGCGGTGCAACCTCCCTGACAGAGAGGTGGCACCGCCTGAGCTCAGTCTTCGAGCTAGACTAGGCGGTGCAACCTCCCTGACAGAGAGGTGGCACCGCCTGAGCTCAGTCTTCGAGCAAGACTGGGCGGTGCAACCTCCCTGACAGAGAGGTGGCACCGCCTGAGCTCGGTCTTCGAGCTCTGCCAGGCGGTGCAACCTCTCCAGTCAAGAGGTGCAACCGCTTGATCCCGAAATTCCGGGATTTGATCGTTTTGAGCTCCAAATTTGAATTGGGTTGGGGCCTATAAATACCCCACCCATTCAACACTGAAGGGATACAGATCTATACCGAATTCTTGATCTTTGCAGTGATTCTAAGAGCTCAAATTTGTGTAAAGTCCAAAAGTTCTCCTCTTTTCTGTTCTTCAAGTCTTGAGTTGTAAAGAGAGGAGAGAAAGGATCTGTAAGGGTTGTCTCCTGAGCCCGTCAAAAGGAGAGAAACTGTAAAAGGGCAGTTGGCCTTCGCCTATTGAAGGAAGGCCCCTAGTTGACGTCGGTGACCTCGCCGGTGGAGGAAGCCAAAAGTGGAGTAGGTCAAGGCTGACCGAACCACTCTAAATCTCTGGTTTGCGTTTATTTTGAGCACTTTATCATTACTACAAACCTCCTACATAGTTCAGATCTTTCCGAATCTGCATTAAGACGTAAATCGGTGTTTTCGTACGATCTTTACATTGCAGTTTACGTTAACGTATTGATTCCATTTATAACTACAAACTGCTTTCTGCGCATTCATAAAACGCTTTTCAAAGTTCAGAATCTACGTTTAGACGTAAAACTACGTTTAGACGCAAAACTGCATTTAGACGTAAAACTGCGTTTAGACGTAAAACTGCGTTCAGACGCAAAACTGCGTTTAGACGTAAAACTGCGTTTAGACGTAAAACTGCGTTTAGACGTAAAACTGAGTTTAGACGTAAAACTGCGTTCAGATGCAAAACTGCGTTTAGACGTAAAACTGCGTTTAGACGTAAAACTACGTTTAGACGTAAAACTGAGTTTAGACGTAAACTGAACTTGGACGCAATCTGCGCTTAGTCGCAAACTGTGATTAAATACAAACTGTGAATCGGCTTTTGCATCATAATAGATTTTATCGAACGAACGCACCTTTCGATTTTAAATTGCTTTAAGATTTCCGCTGCACTAATTCACCCCCCCCCCCTCTTAGTGCTCTCGATCCTAACATCGATGTATCGACAGAAGGCTTCGGGTCGTGGATTCAGGCATCGGGCCAAGAAGAGCGGGTATTGCACCAAGGATATCAGAGTTGCAGAGTCAACTAGCCGATTGGGCAATAGGCTGTAGGAGAGGACGATGCGCCAAAGAATCAAACGAAGCGTCGAGGGACCAATGACATACCGGACAACTTGATTAATGCTTAGTATTAATTGTCTAGATCGAAGTTTGCTTTACATGTGCATGATTAATTACGATGGCAGTAAGACATGCAGCAGATGTTGCGCCGGAGTCAAGACCAAGATCACGTTGGGAGTTCGAGAGTTCATCGAAAGTGAAACTATAAAAGGGTGGTTGGCCTTCGCCTATTGAAGGAAGGCCTCTAGTGGACATCGGTGACCTCGTCGGAGGACGAAGCCAAAAGTGGATGTAGGTCAAGATTGACCGAACCACTCTAAATCTCGGTTTGCATTTACATTCTGCTCTTTATCTTAACTGCAAACTGCCTCCGTTATTTTACATCATCTGTACTTCCGTTTGCTCTCAAGTTAAAGTTCTTTCCGAAATGGTTTTCATACAAAAGTCTTTTTAACCGACGAAAGTTTTCCACTATACTAATTCACACCCCCCCCCCCTCTCCTCTTAGTGCCCTTGATCCCAACAATTGGTATCAGAGCCTCGTTATTTCTCAGTTGGATTAACACCCAAGAGAAATGGGTCTTTTCGACAACCAAGAGGGTCACTCTCTCATTCGTCCTCCCTTCTTCAATGGGACGGACTACACTTATTGGAAAACTTGAATGAGAGTTTTCTTGCTTTCATTAAATCTTGATTTATAACACATAGTCGAAAACGGATTTGAAATGTCTTCTCTTCTAATGAACTATTGGAATGATTTGGAGAAGAAGACGTTTTCTCTAAATGCAAAGGCTATGAATGCCTTGTTTTGCGTCTTAGATAAAAATGAATTCAATCGGGTTTCTTTGTGCAAAACGACTTTTGACATATGGCATGCTCTTGAAATCACACACGAAGGCACTTTTAGAGTTAAAGATTCGAAAATTAACTTTTTAATGCATGATTTCGAGTTTTTTCGAATGAAGCCAAGTGAAACCATTGTTGACATGTACACCCGTTTTACGGATGTCGTCAATGGTTCAAGAGCTCTTGGCATATGTTTTTCGGATTTTGAACTCGTAAACAAGATTTTGCGTTCTTTTAATAAAACTTGGGACTCTAAAGTAACAACCATACAAGAGGCCAATAATTTGAACCATTTTCCACTCGAAGAACTAATTGGGTCTTTAATGACCTACGAAATGAATAATGTGGTAAAAAGGAAACTCGAGAATAACCTTCCAAAGAACAGGAAGGATTTGGGACATAGAATATTTGAAGACCACTCGAGCATAAGCTCAAGTGATAGTGAACTTAAACTACAAATGAAACAAAAATTAAAAAGCAAAAAGAATGGAACTACTTGCTTTGAATGCAAGAAGAAGAACAAAAATTGGGATAAATCGAGCTCTTCCGAAGACGAGGAGAAAATCAAGAAAGGCGAGGTGGCAAACTACACCTTAACCGCTTTCAATGATAAGGTAATCGAAATCCCCTTAATTTACTTCGAAATTACATAATGTCTTTCATGATGTATTTTTTTTAATTTATTTTTAAATTAATTTTCTTGAAAATTAAATGTTTAAAAATAAAAATGTAAAAATATGATCATGCTCGTAATTTTGAAAATGACAAATTGCATGTTTTATGTTAATGTAATAAAATGTTAGATATAAATCTAATGATTGTACATCTAGTAAGATTAATCTTATATATGTGCTTGAGAAGCAAGAATGTGTATTTTGATGATTTCCATATTGCTTTTCAATGACGATGCATAGCTTTTGTATGGAAGGCTTGATGTTTTTTTATGGACCTTGTCTTTGGTTTTGACATAAGAACAAAATTTGAGTATGCTAATATAAAGTTAATTATATAAATTAAAACTAAAGAAGTTTTAGATATCTATAAGAATCATTCAAATTATGTTCAATGAAACATTGCTTGATGTTGTAATGAAAATATTGAAGTTTTGATACCATGATTTGACGATTTTATGCATGAGATTTTAAAGTTATACATGATGATTTTTATGAGTCATTGGTCTTGATGGTTCTTACGACGAAATTTATTTTTTGATCCTAAACGTTAATGCACATTTTTGTTTGGCATAAATGAAATAAGTCATATGAATTGAAACAACTAAAAAGAGAAAAGGTTTCTCCTAGAAAAATTTATTTTTTTTACTTTCTTGATTTTTCTAAAAAGGAGATAAATGAATCTATTTATATCACCGTTGAATCTCTTGGACCATGAAAATAATTTTGATGATTTAAATTTGAATAATTTTTTATCGAAATCATGATCTTGATTTCTCATGATTTATAACTTGAAATTGTTTATGAATCAAGATCTTGTTTTTTTTACCCCCATGTTTCTTCTTGTCATTTACTAAAGAAAAAAAATTATCCAAATGAATCTTGAATGTTCTTTCGGTATTCATGAATTGATTATAACTTAAAAGATTTGTTATGAATCAACATTTTTTTATTAATCATTCTCCTACTATTCTACTTGGTATTTTCTTAAAAATAGATTTTCTAATGAATCATGATTCTTCTTATGAGTTCTTGGATTTATTACTTGATTTTCTTTTAAAACAAGATCTCTTCTTTGTATTCCTATGATATTTCTTGATATTTTATTTAAAGAAGAGATTTACTATATGAATCATGTCTTTTGGTATTCAAGTGATTTTATCTTTCATGACATTATGTCATTGTATTTATGGCTTGTATGCCTTGAAATGATTAAAATATTTTACACTATTTTGTTCTTCCCTTCTTCTTTCTTGTTTACAATGATTAAATGGGGAGAAATTTTCATCATGCATGGTAGGATATAATTTGACAAAATTGATACTATCATGATGTGAAATATTAATGATTTGAAATACTATGATTTGTTGCTAAAATAATGTATTATGAATGTCTTAGAATCATAAATGATGTGCTCAAAATAATGATGAATATTTTAAAAATAAATATTTGTATCATGTTTGATGATTTTATATTTTAATAATATGCATGATGAGTTGCAGTGATGATTGATTTATTTTTAATATCATGCATGAAAAAAGAAATGTAAGGTTTTGAAATTGTGCATGTTTTAATTTGAAAATATTATGATGCACAAATAAGAATAATACTTACTCTTGTCATGATTATAGTAAAGGGAAATGAACTACACTATTGTATTGTTATTCCCTTCTATTTTATAATGACATAGGGGGAGCAAACTTGCTAGCTTGCTAATCTCAAAAAGGAAGCAAGAACTGCTATCTTGCAAATCTCAAGAGAAGCAATGTTTGCTAAGTTACACATTTCAAAAAGAGGCAAAATAGTCCATCTTGCACATTTCAAAAGATGTAAAATTTTGCTAACTTTTATGTGTAAAATTTGATAGCTTGCATACTATAAATTTGCATACCAAATATGCTATCTTGCCTATCTCAAGATGCAAAACATGCTAACTTGCACTTTGCAAAGGAAGTAAAAAAATGGTACTTCTCAAAAGAGAAGAAAGAGCTTGCTATCTTGAACATCTTAAGAAACAAAAATTACAAAAGTGCTATCTTGTATATTGTAAAACTTGTATATCTAAAACTTGATAGCTTGAATATTCTAAGCATGATGTAACACTTGCTAAATTTTCTAGCTTCAAAACTGCATGATGATAAAACTTGATATTATGTTTTTCATGCAATGAGTTGAACTTATATCACAAACACTTGATTGTGATACTTCTCTTTTTTGTTGATGACAAAGGGGGAGAAGTATGTTGATTATATGTCATGATTTTATCATGACATGTTGCTTGAATTTTTGAATCCAAGAGTTTCTATCAATATGGCATATTGATAGGGGGAGTTTGTTTAAACTCCGTTACCAATTGGTTGTCATCATTAAAAAGGGGGAGATTGTTGAATCTCGTATTTTGATGATGAAACCAATTGATAATTATGTTTATGTTTTAATCTGTGTTTTAAGTGACGTAGGATGCTTCGATCAAAATAAGACAATTAAAGCAGGAAAAATCATGTTGGATAGAAGGAACATGTCAGAAGATTGAACGTCGGGCCGGTGGATCGGTTGACGTATCGACAGAAGGCTTCGGGCCGTGGATTCAGGCATCGGGCCAAGAACAGCGGGTATTGCACCAAGGATATCAAAGTTGCGGAGTCAACTAGCCGATTGGGTAATAGGCCGTAGGAGAGGACGATGTGTCGAAGAATCGGATGAAACGTCGAGGGACCAATGACATGCCGGACAACTTGATTAATGCTTACTATTAATTGTCTAGATCGAAGTTTGTTTTACATGTGTAGGATTAACTATGATGGCAGTAAGACATACAACAGGTGTTGCGCCGGAGTCAACACCAAGATCACATTGGGAGTTCGAGAGTTCGTCGGAAGTACGGACGGTCGTCGGAGATTCTGCAGGAACAATCCAAGAAGTCCAGGAGCTTGCCAAAGAAGCTTGTTGGAACTATCCAAGAGGATCGTCCAAAGTCCAGGAGTTTGCCGGAAGTCCGCCGAAGCATCGCCGAGGGTTCGTCAGATGTTCACTGGAAGTTCGCCAGAAGCTCGCCGGAAGAAGCGATTGACGCACCAGAACACAATTTGCAGTATTAATGTCTTAAGTGTCATGGTTAGCAGGTAGATTAAGTTAGAATTGGGATGTGATCCTATTAACTTAATCTGGGGCCAACTGGGCCCTGAACAAACCCAAATTAGGCCGAATGGATCAACCCATTCGGATCTAGAATTCTTGGCCGACGATAGCACCGCCCATGAGACTTGGTCTCCTAGGAATTCTGGGCGGTAGTACCGCACTTGTCAGGCGGTGGTACCATCGACGGTTATTACTGTCAGGCGATGGTACCGCCCTAATCAAGCGATGGTACCGCCCCAATCAGGCGGTGGTATCGCCATAGCTCGGTCTCCGAGCTCTGCTAGGCGGTGGTACCGCCCAGACTGAGCGGTAGTACCACCCAGTGTCAGATGCTAGGCAGTAGTACCACTTAGTTATGGCGGTGGTATCGCCAAGACCCTGAAAATCCGAGAGATGACACTTTTGAGCTCCAAATTTAAACCAGTTGGGGCCTATATAAACCCCATCATTTTCTGCATGAAATGACACCGAAAGCTTGCATTTATTCTGAGAATTTAAGAGCTTAAAAGTGTTGTAAAAGGCTAGAAGTTCTTCTCCCTCTTTTTCTAAGTTTTGATCATTCAAGAGAGGAGTGGAAATCTGTAAGGGTTGTCTCCTAAAGCCCAACAAAAGGAGTAAAGGTGTAAAAGGTGGTTGGCCTTCACCTATTGAAGGAAAGCCTATAGTGGACGTTGGTGATCTCGTCGAAGGAGGAAGCCAAAAGTGGATGTAGGTCAAGATTGACCGAACCACTCTAAATCTCAGTTTGCATTTACATTCTGCTCTTTATCTTAGCTACAAACTGCCTCCGTTGCTTTATATCATCTATACTTTCGTTTGCTCTCAAGTTAAAGTTCTTTTCGAAAAGGTTTTCATACGAAAGTCTTTTTAACCGACGAAAGTTTTCCGCTGCACTAATTCACCCCCCCCCCCCCCCCCTCTTAGTGCTCTTGATCCCAACATAGGAATGGTCTTAGAGGATAACTTGTGTGTGGAATTGTGCTTCAGTTCCTATCATATTCTTTTTCATAGTTCATAATGAATTTTAATGTGAACAAGCTTGAGGTGACTCTCCCGGAGCTCCTCAATATGTTGAGGGAGGCAGAGAGCACTATAAAAAAGAAGAAGCCAGTTCTCTACACTAGTGAGACCAGAAAGAAAAGGAAAGCAGAAAAGTCCCTTATGAAGGGTAAGGGCAAGGGCAGACTAAGTAAAGCAAATGTTGCTAAGAAAGATCCGGCAAAGGACAAAGGCTAGTTCTTCCACTATGGTAAAGATGGGCACTAGAAGAGGAACTAAAAAGAGTACCTTACAAAGAGGGCGAAACAGAAGCTTGGAGAAGCTTCATATACATTTATGATCAATCTCCATTTGTCAGACTCTTATGATAACACATGGGTATTGGATACCGGTAGTGCTTATCATATATACAATTCGTTGTAGGTTCTGGCAAGGCCTAAGAGATTGGCGAGAGGTGAGATAGACCTCAAGATGGGCAATGAAGCAAAAGTTGCTGCAGTAGCTATTGGCGAGGTCGCCTTACATCTACCTAGTGGAGCTATTATTGCATTAGATGCATGTTATTTTGTTCCTTCTATTATCAAAAGTATTATATCCATTTCATGTTTGATAGTTAGTGGATATAAATTAGTTTTTGAGAACAATGGTTATTCAATATTATTAAATAATGAGATTATCACGAAAGGAACATTATATAATTGTTTGTTTATGCTAGACACTACTCCACGTATCATGAATGTAAGTGTGTCTAAGAGGAAATGAGATGAGGTGAATAGTGCATACTTGTGGCATTGTAGGCTAGGTCACAACCATGAGGGAATGATTCAAAAATTGCTAAATGATGGATATCTAGATCCATTCGACTATGCGTCATATGTAACTTGCGAGCCTCGCCTTCGTGGAAAAATGACCAACTCTCCATTTAGTGGAACTGGAGAGAGAGCCATTGAGTTATTGGAACTCATATATAGTGATGTA
This sequence comes from Musa acuminata AAA Group, assembly GCF_036884655.1. Lineage (NCBI taxonomy): Eukaryota > Viridiplantae > Streptophyta > Magnoliopsida > Zingiberales > Musaceae > Musa > Musa acuminata. Next base: position 28,731,468 of record NC_088333.1, on the reverse strand, counting down.
TGTGGACCCATGTCAACTCATGTCATTGGTGGTTACTCCTACTTTATTACCTTTACTGATGATTTTTCAAGGAATGGACATGTGTACTTAATGAAGTACAAGTCCAAGGCCTTTGAGAAATTTAGAGAGTATAAGAATGAAGGAGAGAATCAAATTGGAAAGAGTATCAAGACTCTTCGATCAGATCAAGGAGGTGAGTACTTAAGTACAGAGTTTACCTAGTTCCTCAAGGACCATGGGATTTTATTCCAATGGACACCTCCTTATACACCTCAGCTCAATGGTATGTCTGAAATGAGGAATCATATACTGTTAGAAATGGTACGGTCCATGATGAGTTTCGTTGACCTACCCATCTCATTCTGGAGATATACCCTAGAGACTGCAACTTACCTTTCTGAATATAGTTCTAACTAAGTCGGTAGTGTCTATACCATATGAAATATGGAAAGGAAAGAAGCCCGATCTTAAGGTTGTTAAGATTTGTGGCTGCTCTGCCCACATTAAAATACACAACCCTGATAAGTTAGAATCAAGGATGTAGTGGTGCAAGTTTGTTGGATACCCCAAGGAAACTTGTGGATATTATTTCTATCATCTCGAGGACCAAAAGGTCTTTGTAGCCAAGAGAGCGATATTCCTTGAGAAGGAACACATTCTTGGCGGAGATAGTGGAAGCATAAAAGAGTTGAGCGAGGTTGGGGAACCTAGCTCAAGCACCACCCTATAGCCCGAGTTTGTTCAGGTACCTAATACACAAGTTCCAACTTTACGTAGGTTTGACAGAGTATCCCATCCTCCTAAGAGATATGTGGGACATATTAGAGATATGTGGATGAAGAAGTTCATACAGATCTAGGAGTTGTGCTAGGTAGTAAGGAGCTGATTTCCTTATATTACGATAATTATGGGTCGATTACTCAAATAAAGGAACCCAGGTCTCATCAAAAGTATTTTGAGGAGGTTCCAACTTATTGGAGAGATCATGACCCGAGGAGATGTAGTAGTGGAAAGAGTTCCATCCAAAAATAATATTTCAAATCCACTAATAAAGCCGTTATCTCAAATTATCTTTAAGCGTCACAGGGGTCTGATGGGGATCGGACACATAGGTGATTGACTTTAGGTCAAGTGGGAGATTGCTAGTCATAGGTGCCCAGTAAGCCAATCACGTGAGTGATGGCATGTGTGACTTGACACATAGTTATTTTGCTTATTATATTTTGGCATTTATCACTTTATATTGACTATTGCATATATGCATGTATATTTTGTAATGTCCTTGGATCTGTGCAATAGGAATCGGATCGTGATAAGATCACAATAATGAGACCGATTCGCCTTTAAACATAAATCCTAAATAATCCCGATCATATATTACTCGAAAGGGACATTGAGATAACCAAACAAACTAGTGTACTATATACCCGTCCATATGATGGATGCAGTTGGTCTTATAGCTACTCGTGTGGGGACACTAGGGATACAGTATAGGTGCTCATTAGAGAATGAGTTCACTGATTGATCCACTTACGGAATGCTGGATCATCATTGATGATACCTTATTGTCAGACAGTGATTACATAGTCCCAGTGGTGTATCTGGTCCTTAGACTTAAGACACTAAGGATATCCTATATGAGTGCTCCATTCTTTGATACCAGACTTACAGGTTTGGATATCCCAGATCTAGTACAATTGGTCATCAGGAGTGGTAGTTAACCTTACGAGGGCTATTGAGTGTCGATAGAGGATCATCCACTTTTGATGTCATAAGAGGAATATCTCATGTGTTCTTGCTCAAACAAATCTCTAGCCAGGGTCATTCAGATTAAGAGAGAAAGAGTTATCCGGGAGAATCCGATTAGAGCAAGACTCGAGTAGAAATCATATGGGTCTGATAGCACCATATCCGGTATACGGTCTCTAGGATATTAGATGGATGAGGGACTATAGGTACACGGTAACTGAGGATAGACATGTCCAATGGATTGGATTCCCCTATATCATCTAGGGACTGCGGCGTAGTGGCCTAGTACGTCCACAATCAATGAGTCGAGTGAATTATTATAGAGATAATAATTCACTGAGCCAGAAGGAGTTCTGATAGGTATGACTCACGGCCAGCTTGATATTGGGTTTAGAGGGTCACACATATATGGTAGGCGTTGCGATAAGTAGAGGTTCGGATATGAGATATCTGTCGGACCCCGTATTTTATTGGATATCCAATAAGCCCCTGAATTATTGGATCCCATGGACGAGATCCAATAAAAGCTTATAAGAGATTATTGGATAGAGATACATTAATTTAATAGGCTTGGGTAGGTAGATGAAGATCTAATAGGCAATATGGGAGGATCCATTAGGGTTAAGTTGACATGGGACATCTATAAATAGGAGGGATTCAGTGGTTCATAGGCTAGACCTTTTGCTTGCCTCTCCTATTCTCCACCCCCTCTCCACCTCAGAGTAGGCTTGGAGTTTTAAGGAGCGTCGTCGTAGCTCTGTTGTGTGAATTACCGCTAGAGAGGAGGGTACTTGACCTTCTTCACCCTCTCCTAGAGATCTGTAAGGATTCAGGGATATATAATCTCCCTAGGTAACACAATCTTTACTATATACTGTTTTCTATTTCATAGATTTTGCGCATCAATCTTCGCATGACGACAAACATCTCTTTGGGAATATGGGATTTTATTTTTGTTCTTTCACTACACATATGATGTCGCCCCTAAGATTTCCCAATAAATGTTGCATGGAGTCTTTAGTATCGTCCGTTATCGATCGACTAGAGCCTCAACCTTGTCGTTTCGAGATTCAGCTTCTTCTTGTGAGCTCTCTATCCTAAGTAGCCTTCGTTGGCCTTGGTAGAGTTCCTCCAAGCTCTCTTCAAGGACATCTAAGCGGGTTTCTACCGCTGTGAGTCTCTCTTTATGGCTCTTCTTCCTGGTTAGCGCTTCGGATTGCGCCTCCTCCGCTCACGGAGAGTAGCCAATTTCTCGCTCATCATGTTCATGCTACGATCTTCCAAAGCAGCTCCAACGACATGAGAGCGAGTATGCACTTACAGCCCACTTGCGGTTGCTTGGGGCAAAGGTCCAGCTTACCCCGCCTTGCTCGATTCACCATGATGCTTGGCCATGGCGAGATTGTGAAGTTTCTTTACTGCTTGCTTGAATTGCTTGCTCACTTTGATACCACAATATCATATACTTAGTTGGAATTGCCTAAGTCGTGAGGTACCCTTGCGGCAAAGTCACGAACTTAGCTGAAGTTGCCTAAGTCGTGAAGCACCCTTGCGCCAACACCTTAGATTTAGCTGGGATTACCTAAGTCATGAGGCACCCTTATGACATATTCATCCTCAAAGGTTCAGCCTAGTTGCAACCTCGTACAGGTCCTGAAGGACCTGTAAAATAGCAAGTTGATTAGATTGAAAATGAGCGATGGATAAGTCTCGACCTCTCGCGGAGAGGGAAGCTTTACAAGTAATTCAGCAAGCACCTTGAGTGCAAGAGAGAAAAGAGAGGAAGGAGAAAACAAGGACTTCAAAAGGTAGAATGAACAATTGTAAGTCCATAAACAACTACTCACTGGGTGCCGAGTGCGAAGGCAAGTTCTCGTCAAGTTAACATGTGAACTTGTGAAGATTTTTCAACGCCTAACAATATATCGAATCCCCATCTAGCCCTATCCCACCCGGGGGGTTCCAGGGTGATGAGATGGTTGACATTTTGGGTGCTATAGCGGGCTATAGAAAACAGCCCACGACACGTGAAAATGGATCCATTTTGGGGCTTCAGGGATATATGATCTCCCTATGTAAAACATAATATTTCATATATGCAGTTTTCGGTTTTGCATATTTTCGCACCAATCTTCGCATGACGACGAACATATCATTAGAAATTTTGGGGATTTTATTTTTTATTCTTCTGTTGTGCATGTGATGTCACCCCTAGATTGACCTACACTTGAGTCAATATGGGGTGAAGCTCTTAAGACAGATATGTATATCTTGAATAGGGTTCCTAGTAAGTCGGTTCCATTAACTCCATTTGAGTTATGGACTGGTAGGAAGCTCAGTCTGAGACTTTTACATATTTGGGGGTGTCATATAGAGATAAGAGTATTCAATCCACATAAAAGGAAATTGGATCCAAGAACTATTTCTGGATATTTTATTAGTTATCCAGAAAAATCCAAGGGATATAGATTTTATTGCCTTAATCATAGTACGAGGATAGTAGAATCCGGTAATACAAAATTCCTAAAAAATCAATGGGAATGAAAAATCTCGAATGATTAATTTTAATATTGAGGAGATTTATGTTAATTCTCTCGTATCATCTCCTATTTGAGAAATTATTGTTCCTCAAATCAATGAGAGAATTGACGATGGGGAACAATAAAATAACATCAATGAACTCTCACATGACGTTAATGTTGCCGCTGATGATCTTGTAAACAATCACAATTGGTAACTTTGAGAATATCTCAAATGAAAAGGAAACACGCTATTCTGATGATTATATGATATATCTACAAGAATCAGATTATGATATAAGAATAAAAAGATACCCCTTATCATTTTCACAAACCATAGAAAGTAACGATTCTAAAAAATGGTATGATGTAATGAAAGAAGAGTTAAAATCAATGGTCTAAAATATTATCTGGAAACTCAATAAATTACCCAATAATTATAAAATAGTCAGTTATGAATGGGTCTTTAAGACAAAACATAATTCAATGGGCAATATCGAACAATATAAATCCAGACTTGTGGCCAAAGGATTTTCTTAAAAAGAAGGCATCGACTATAACGAGACTTTTTCTCCAGTTTCTAGAAAGGACTCGTTGAGAATCATCATGGCATTAGTAGCTCATTATGATCTTGAGTTACATCAGATAGATATTAAATTAACATTTTTGAATGAGGATCTAGATGAGAAAATATATATGGAACAACATGAAGGATTCATAGGAAAGGGAAAAGAAAGTTGGGCTTGTAAACTTAAAAAAATCCATTTATAGCCTTAAACAAGCTTCTAGATAATGGTATATAAAGTTTCACCATACCATTACTTCCTTCAAATTTAAGAAAAACACTATTGATCAATGCTGAAGATAAGTGGGAGCCAGTTTATTATATTTGACTTATATATGGATGATATTTTACTTGCTAGTAGTGATCTTGGTTTATTTCACGAAACCAAAATATTTCTCAACAAGAACTTTAAGATGGTTGATATGAATGAGGTAGCATATATTATTAGCATTGAGATATTCAGGAATAAATCTCAAGGATTATTTGGATTGTCTCAGAAAGGATATATTAATTATATCTGGGAGAGATTTAATATGCAATGTTGCTCAGCCAATGATGTACTTATTACTAAAGGTGAAAATTTTAGCCAAAACCAATGCCCAAAAAATAACTTAGAAAAGAATCAAATGAAGAATATTTCTTATGGCTGTGCAATTGAAAGTCTATTATATGCTCAAACCTATATAAGACCATATATCAATTTTATGGTTGTAATGTTGGGAAGATACCAAAGCAATACAGGAATGGAATATTGGAAAGCCGCAAAGAAAGTAATGAGATATCTATATGGGACGAAAGATTATATGCTCACATATAGGAGATCAGACCAGCTTGAAGTGACAAGATATTCAGATGCTAATTTTACAAATTACCTTGATAGTAGGAAGTCTACTTCAATATTTGTATTCATGTTAACTGGTGGGGCAATTTCTTGAAAAAGTGCAAAGCAATCACTTATTACATCATCAACAATGGAGGCTAAATTTGTGGCATGCTTTAAGGCCACAAATCAAGCTTTATAGTTACAAAATTTTATCTCAAGACTTGGTGTGGTCGACTTAATTGTCAGGTCATTGAAGATATTTTATGATAACACCGCAACAGTTTTCTTCTCTAAGAATGACAAGTACTCTAGTGGTTCCAAGCACATTGAGATAAAGTATTTAATGATTAGAGAAAGAATCCAAAAATAACAAGTGTCAATTGAGAACCTGAGCACCACTATGATGATTGCTAATCCATTTACCAAAGCTTTATAGTGTAAAATATTTAAAGAACATGTTCTTAGAATAGAGTTTGTGAGCAAGCCATAAAAGATATAGTGATGCATATTTGTTTTTGCTATCCTGTTTACATTTATATTTATACATATTATAGTTAAATGTAATAATAGGATTGTCTTGACAAGATAAATTACAAGGGTCATTATCAACTATATTAGGAAAGACTAACAATGTTCTAGTACATAGAAGGGAGTTAGATATTGATGATATATAACCACTATGACTTGCATTGATAGTTAAACTTAATATAGTATTATTGTGTTTATTGTTAGGATCAAGAGCATTAAGAGGGGAGGGGTGAATTAGTGCAGCAGAAAACTTTCGATGATTAAAACTGCGTTCGTACGTTGAAATCCGATTCCGACGTAAAAGTTATTTCGTGTAGATAATAACTTTGAAAGCTTACGAAAACGTATTTGAAGTAAAGTAAGGAATGTAGTTTCCTGGGAGACCATCTCCTGGGCGGTGCCACTGCCGACCCTAGCAGTGCCACCGCTTGGCAGGAATTCTAGTCCGAATGGGTTGATCCATTCGGCCCAATTTGGGTCTATCAAGGGCCCAATTGCCCCTAGATTAAGTTAATGGGATCACCTCTCATTCCCAACTTAATCTACATGCTAACTACGATATTTTTTAAGACATTTACTACAACTTGCTCCGGTGCGTCAATCGCTTCTTCCGGCGAGCTTCTGACGAACCTTTGGCGATGCTCCGGCGGACTTCCGGCAAATTCCTGGACTTGCGATGATCCACTTGGTGAGTTCTGACAAGCTTCTTTGGCAAACTCCTGGACTTCTCGGATTTGTTCCAGTAGAACCTCCGACGACCGTCCGAACTTCCGTCGAACTCTCGAATTCCCAACGTGATCATAGTCTTGACTCTGGCGCAACTCCTACTGTATGTATTACTTCCATTATAGTTAATCCTATACATGTAAAACAAAACTTCGATTGAGACAATTAATCCTGAGCAATTAACTAAGTTGTTCGGCATGTCATTGGTCCCTCGATGCTTCATCCGATTATTCGATGCTTCGTCCTCTCCTACGGCCTATTGCCCAATCGGCCAGTTGACTCTGCAACTCTGATATCCTTGGCGCAATACCCGCTCTTCTTGGCCTGATGCCCAAGTCCATGGCCCGAAGCCTTCTATCGATACGTCGACCGATCCACCGGCCCGACGTCCAATCTTCTGATATGTTCCTCCGGCATGACATGATTTTTCCTGCTTTAATTGTCTCATCCTGATCGAAGCATCCTGCGTCACTCAAAACGTAAATTAAAATATAAACACATATCAAGTGGTTTCATCATCAAAATACGAGATTCAACAATCTTCCCCTTTTTTATGATGATAACCACTTGATGACGGAGTTACCCTTAACTCCCGGAGTTTAAACAAACTCCCCCTATCAATATGTCATACTGATAAAACCTTGAATTCAAACTGAATTCAAGTCATTGCAATATTCATCATGAATACTTGTAACACATCATCATGAACTTATGCATAACATCATACTTCTCCCCATTTGTCATCAACAAAAAGGAGAAGTTCCAACTCTAATATGTTTGTAGTATAAGTTCAACTCATTGCATAAAAAACATAATATCAAGTTTTATCATTATGCAGTTTTAAAGCTAGAAAATTTAGCAAGTGTTACATCATGCTTAGAACATTCAAGCTATCAAGTTTTAGATATGCAAGTTTTACAGCATACAAGATAGCACTTTTGGTAATGTTCAAGATAGCAAGTTCTACATCATGCAAGCTAGCAATGTTACAACATTTTAGAATATGCAAGCTAGCAATTAGAGATATTCAAAAAGCAACTATTGCTTCTTAAAATAGGCAAGTTTTACAATATACAAGCTAGCAAATTCAAAGATATGCAAGTTGGCATATTTGCTTTTCTTTGCGATAGGTAAGATAGCACTTTTTGCTTCTAGAAATATGCAAGTTAGCAATCTTTGCTTCTCTTTTGAGATGAGCAATTTTTTGCTTCTTTTGCAAAGTTTGAGCTAGCAATTTTGCTTCCGTTGCAAAGTGCAAGTTAGCATGTTTTACATCTTGAGATAGGCAAGATAGCACATTTTTACATTTTCTTGAGATTCCAAGCTAGCAATTCTCGGTGATGTTCAAGATAGCAATTTCTTTCTTCTCTTTTGAGAAGTGTGATTTTTGCTTTCTTTGCAATGAACAAGTTAGCAATTTTTGCTTTCTTCTTGTATTATGCAAGCTAGCATATTTTATTTTGAGATGTGCATATTAGCAACTCTTTCTCTCCCTTTGTCATTGGCAAAAAGAAGGGAAGACCCTTTACGTCAATATCTAAATCATGACAAAGGTGAGTAATCATTCTTATTTTAAAATTCCATAATTGAGATAAATCTTGAATTCAAATTAAGGTAATTTTAATCATGATTCACATCATATGCAATACATCACATACATCATAATAAAAAGCATAAGTATTGCATGCATCATTTTAGCAACAAATCATAGCATTTCATCATATGGCAAGATATCAGCAAGTAAAATTACGATGCAAGTTCTTGATATCTTAACATTATGCAAATATGGCATATGGCAATCATAGCATTTCTATCATCAATTTACCATATATTTCGATGCAAGCTTCTTTTGATATCTTAACATAATTCAAATTCAAATATGGCACTCATAGTATCAATTCATATATTTCTCCCCCTTTGTCATCAATAAAAAGAAGAACGATATAAGCAAATTTTAAACGTAAGTATGGTAATGATTCATGCCATAACTAGGTTTATGTCATTTTTCAACAATGAGTGATAGGATATCAATTATACAAACATCTCAAGGAAAATATGATATGGAAATAGCTTTCATTACTTCTTCCTCTTTATTTGTTATTATTTTTTTGCATGAAGGAGGAAAGTCACTTGTGAGCTTACTCGAATGAAGTTAAAATTGATAAAATATTAAAGCACACTTCATTTTTATAAGAATCAAGATATGTGTGTGAATCAAATCATTGCACGTAAAACTATTTCTCAAAAGATATAAGAAGGAATCATCAAATCCATTTCTCGAAAGATATTTTTCACATGATAAGTCTATGAGAGATGCATTTGCTAGTTGATTCCATATGTCAAAAATCAATGATATGAATCAAACTCGATATGACATATGTTTATTAAGTCCGGAAGAGAATAATGTATTGAGAAAATCCGATTGTTAGGATCAAGAAGATCCGAAAATAAAATTTAACACTTTCATGCATTCGGACAAGATTTTGCTATAGATTTTCAAATTCAATCATGAAGATAAAACATGCTTATTATCATGAAATTTTTTGTATCCAAAACATATAATTTCCAACATGTTATTAAGGCATGCAATAGTGTAAAATTCTCATCATAGCAATTATATCCTACCATGCATGATCTAAATTTCTCAATTTATTATGAATCATAAAAAAAATTATGGTTCCGAAAAATCATGATTCATTTAGGAAAATTTTCTCTTTAGTACACGATAAGAAGAAATATAGTAATGATACCAATCATGATTCATTTGGATGGTAGATGGCAAAAAGAAACATTGAGGATAAAAGATCTCGATTTTTATAGAGTAAATCTCAAGTTTTAAATTTTAGAAAATCAAGATAAAGCACATTCAAATTCAAATCATCAACTCAAAATCATTTTCAAGAGATTTATAAAAATATGATAAAATAGATTCATCAAAGTCAATAAGATAGAGAAAAAAAAATTTCAAGAAAAATATTTTTCTCTATTTAGTTGTTTCATACAGGCATGCCTTTGTCCTTTTTGTGCAAAAAAGAATATATATTATCAATCGTTTAGGATCGAAAAATAAATTTCGTCATAAAAACCATCAAGATCAATAATCATGTATAACTTTTAAAATCTCATACATAAAATAGTCAATCATGGTATCAAAACATTTAATATTTTCATTACATCATTATGCATTACTTCAAATCAAACATGATTTCATTTAATCAAAATCAAGAAATAACAATGATATACATTATTACTTCTTAACCACATATAGCATGATTTCATAAGGTATTTTTAATCATTTTTCAATGAAAATTGGAAATCATCAAGAAGAAATTTTTCAAAAACATATAGAAGATTATCATTACATTTAAATCTTACATTTTATTGTATTTTCATAAGATATGCAATTTTCATTATTATTTTTAAAATTATTGGAAAGGTAAGCATGATAAGCATAATCCTAATTCATTAGCATTTTCATTATATTATTTAAACATGCAATTTTCAAGAGAATTAATTCTATACTAAAAAAAAGAAAATATATTATGGAAAGGATCATGTAATTTCGAAATAAATTAAGGAGGTTTTGATTACCTCGAATGTCGTTAAGGCATAGTTTGCCACCTCGCCTTTCTTGATTTTCTCCACATCTTCGGAGGAGCTCGATTCATCCCACTTTGTGTTCTTCTTGCATTCAAAGCAAGTAGTTCCGTTCTTTTTGTTCTTAAATTTTTGTTTCTTTAATTTTTTAAATTTCTTAGTGAGTAGTTCTTGTTCACCATCACTTGAGCTTATACTCGAGTGGTCTTCAAATATTCTATGTCTCAAATCATTCCTATTTTTTGGAAGGTGGTTTTGTTCATCATGTTCATTGTGCACCATTTCATATATCATCAACCAACCGATAAGTTCTTCAAATGAAAAAATATTTAAATCTTTTGTTTCTTGTATTGTCGTTACTTTTGATTCTCAAGCTTTAGAAAGTGATCATAAAACTTTACTAACAAGTTCAAAATTCGAGAAATATTTGCCAAGAGTTTTTAAACCATTGACGACATCCATAAAATGGGTGTACATGTCAACAATGGTTTCACTCGGCTTCATTCGAAAAAGTTCGTAAGAATGCACGAGAATGTTGATTTTGGACTCTTTCACTCGGCTAGTGCCTTCATGAGTGACCTCAAGAGTTCTCCAAATATCAAAAGCCAAATCACACATCGAAACACGATTAAATTCATTTTTGTCAAGTGCACAAAACAAGGCATTCATAGCCTTTGCAGTTAAAGAAAACGTCTTCTTCTCCAAATCATTCCAATGGTTCATTGGAAGAGAGGACATTTCAAAATTGGATTCGACAATGTGCCATAAATTCAAATCCAATGAAAGCAAGAAAACTCTCATTCGAGTTTTCCAATAAGCGTAGTTCATCCCATTGAAAAAGGGAGGACGAATGAGAGATTGACCCTCTTGAAAGTCGAAATGAGCCATTTCTATTTGGGTGTTAAACCAAATTAGAAAACCATGGCTCTAATACCAATTGTTAGGATCAAGAGCACTAAGAGGGGGGGGGGGGTGAATTAGTGCAGCGGAAATCTTTCGACGATTAAAACTGCATTCGTATGTTGAAATCTGATTCCGACGTAACAGTCATTTCATGCAGATAATAACTTTGAAAGCTTATGAAAACGTATTTGAAGTAAAATAAGGAAGGCAGTTTGTAGTTAAAATAAATAGCACAAAGGAAATGCAAACCAAATTTTAGAGTGGTTCGGTCAAACGTGACCTACATCCACTTTCGGCTTCCTCCTCCGACGAGGTCACTGGAGTCTATTAGAGGCCTTCCTTCAATAGGCGAAGGCCAACCACCCTTTTACAGTTTCACTCCTTTTGACGGGCTTAGGAGACAACCCTTACAGAATTTTCTCTCCTTTCTTGAAAGATCAAAACTTGGAAGAAAAGAGGGAGGAGAATTTCTAGCCTTTTCAGTACTTTTGAGCTCTAAAATCACAAAGTAAGATTGGATTTTCGGTGCCCTTTCATGCAAGAAAGGGTGGGGTATATATAGGCCCCAAACTGGTTTGAATTTGGAGCTCAAAAATGTCATTTCCCATATTTCTAGGGTCCTGGCGGTACTACCTCCTGACTGGGGCAGTACAATTGCTTGACAGCTCGGAGACTAAGCCTTTGGGCAGTGCCATCGCCTGTCAGGGGCAGTTGCATCGCCCAGTCTCGCTCAGAGACTGAGCCCAAGTGGTGCCACTGCTTGACTGGGGCGGTTGCACCGCCTAGTCTCGCTCGGAGACTAAGCCCAAGCGGTGCCACCGCTTGACCTAGGCAATTGCACCGCCTAGCTTTCCTGGGAGACCATCTCCTAGGCGGTGCCACCACCGACCCTGGCGGTGCCATCACCTGGCAAAAATTCTGGTCCAAATGGGTTGATCCATTCGGCCCAATTTGGGTCTATCAAGGGCCCAATTGCCCCCAGATTAAGTTAATGGGATCACCTCCCATTCCTAACTTAATCTACATGCTAACTATGATATTTCTTAAGACATTTACTGCAACTTGCTCCGATGTGTCAATCGCTTCTTCTGACGAGCTTCTGACGAACCTTCAGCGATGCTTCAGTGGACTTCCGGCAAACTCTTGGACTTGCAACGATCCACTTAGCGAGTTCCGACGAGTTTCTTTGGCAAGCTCCTGGACTTCTTGGATTTGTTCCCGCAGAACCTCCGACGACCGTCCGGACTTCCGTCAAACTCTCGAACTCCCAACGTGATCATAGTCTTGACTCCGGCGTAACTCCTGCTGCATGTCTTACTTCCATCGTAGTTAATCCTGCACATGTAAAACAAAACTTCGATCGAGACAATTAATCCTAAGCAATTAACCAAGTTGTCCGGCATGTCATTGGTCCCTCGACACTTCATCCGATTATTCGGTGCATCGTCCTCTCCTGCGACCTATTGCCCAATCGGTCAGTTGACTCTGCAACTCCGATATCCTTGGCGCAATACCCGCTCTTCTTGGCCCGATGGCCGAGTTCACGACCCGAAGCCTTCTGTCGATACGTTGATCGATCCACCGGCCCGACGTCCAATCTTCTGATATATTCCTCCAACACAACATGATTTTTCCTGCTTTAATTATCTCATCCTGATTGAAGCATCCTGCGTCACTCAAATTGCAGATTAAAACATAAACACACATCAAGTGTTTTCATCATCAAAATACGAGATTCAACATTTATTGGACTTATTGGCTTGTTTTTAAAATTCATGACTATGTATAAAATGCTTTTTCAAAATTCTTTGGAATCTAATTAGGTAAAATTATTTTCAAATAAATCTTAACTTTTTTATTTTGATTTTGAATATCTTTTATATCTTATCAATTAATGGGCTAAGTGAGAGAATGTTAGATTATGTGGCCCTTTATAATTGGATAAGATATATAATGGAACTAATTGGATTCTGATGACAGATATTGGCCAATAGAAAAAAAGTTCATATTATAATAGGATTCCTTAAGAGATGCCCTTGATGGGAGGAACTCTTCTAATAACTTATTTTAGATTCTCTGCTCTCGCTTATAAATAGAAAAAACCTCTAGGGACTGAAAGACATGTTACACATCTTATAGAGGACGTAGTTAAAAGATTAATGTTTCTCTCTCAACCTCCCTGAACCATCAATCTAAGTGATCCTGTGAAAGGATAGGAAGAGAGGAGAAGGAGAGTCTAGTTCTCCTTGTAGATTGATAGTAATTTTGGATCTAAAGACGGTGCCCTTGCATATCACATAGAGATCCTTTTAAGATGACATCAAAAGGTATGTATCATAAAATCAAATCAAATATTATTTGATTTTAATCCTGGTATAAAAGATTATTTCTGTATTTCATATAGCATATTACAGATTTTGTGCTTACATGTACATGCTATGATATTCGATATGAGAGTGCATGTATATATTACGATGATGTGTGGTATGAGAGTGTATGTATATATTATGATATAAAGTGTAGACGTCCATGAATTTGCTATGTACCCTATATGTGCATATAATCACTTTGGAATATTTCGATATAGAATTTTACTTTATTATTTTATATATACTATGTTTTAGGGTGTGCTTACAATATAGGATAAGAGGTTTCCTATTAAATGCCTTTTGTTGATATTTTAAAATATTATAATATGATATGATGCATGCTTACTTAAATAAAACTATAAAGGTTTATATATATTTAGTGATTACTCACTATATATCCTATTTTGTAAGTAAAGATAATATTACCTCACCTAAGTAATTGGGTCATTATGGACTATATTAGGAAAGACTAATAATGTTTTGATACATAGAAGGGAGTCTTAATATAGTATTATTGTGTTTATTAGAATTATTGGCTTATTTTTCAAATTCATGACCATGTATAAAATATTATGAACGAGTCGACACTAAGGGGTGTGAATTAATGCAGCAGATAAAACACATCAGTTTGAAAAACTTCGAATGATAAAAATCGGTTTCGACTCAAATCGTTTATTTTACTTAGAATAAGTAGAGAAGAAAAAGTTGGGCAGTTTGCAATATAGTAAAGTTGAATACTGTAAAGAGAATTTGCAATCAGGAAAGAATATATCAAAATTTATAGTGGTTCGGTCGTCGTGACGTACATCCACTCACGATTCCTCTTTCGTCGAGGCCACTATTATCCACTAACGGTCTTCCTTCAATAGGTGAAGACCAACCACCTTCTTACACCCCTCTTCTCCTTTTCATAGGTTTAGGAGACAACCTTGTTAGGATCGAGAGCACTAAGAGGGGGGGGGGTGAATTAGTGCAGCGGAAATCTTATATTAATTTAAAAACCAAAAGCTGCGTTCGTTCAAAAACTATTATGATGCAAAAGCAAATTCTCAGTTTGTATCTAGGTGCAGTTTGCGTCTAAGCGCAGATTGCGTTTAAGCGCAGTTTTGCGTCTAAGCGCAGTTTTGCGTCTAAACTCAGATTTACGTCTAAATGCAGATTTACGTCTAAACGCAGATTTACGTCTAAACGCAGTTTTACGTCTAAACGCAGTTTTACGTCTAAACGCAGTTTTACGTCTAAACGCAGATTTACGTCTAAACGTAGTTTTACGTCTAAACGCAGATTTACGTCTAAACGCAGATTTACGTCTAAACTTTGAAACTCGTTTGTATACTCGCAGAAGGCAGTATGCAGTTGAAATCAAGACGTAAACGTGAACTGAAATCTGACGATTGAGCGAGGAAAGCCGATTTACGTCTGAATGCAGTTTTGCGTCTAAATGTTGAAACTCGTTCGTAAAATCATAGAGGACAGATTGCAGTTATTAATAGGATTAAAATGTAAGCGTAAACTGCAAAGAAGCTCGTTCGTAAAAGCACGGAAAACAGTTCTGCAGAATCAAACGTAAACGTAAACTGTAATGTATGAAAATACGAATTTACGTCTGAATGCAGATTTGGAAGAACAGCACTTAGAATTTGTTCGTGAAAGCGCAGAGAGCAGTAGTGATGAGGGAAGTTTGCAGTAATGATAAAGTGCTCGAAAATAAACGCAAACCAGAGATTTAGAGTGGTTCGGTCAGCCTTGACCTACTCCACTTTTGGCTTCCTCCACCGATGAGGTTGCCGACGTCAACTAGGTGCCTTCCTTCAATGGGCGAAGGCCAAACTTCCCTCTTACAATTTCTCTCCTTTTGACAGGCTTAGGAGACAACCTTTACAGACCTTTCTCTCCTCACTTTACAATTGAAAACTTGAAGAACAGAAGGAGGAGACTTAAAGGCTTTACAACACTTTTGAGCTCTTAGAATCACAGAAAAGATCAAGATTTCGGTATTGGTCTGTATCTTTTCAGTGCTGAATGGGTGGGGTATTTATAGGCCCCAACCCAATTCAAAATTCGAGCTCAAAACGATCAAATCGATCAAATCCCATAATTCTGGGATCAGGCGGTTGCACCTCTCAACTGGAGAGGTGGCACCGCCTGGCAGAGCTCGAAGACTGAGCTCAGCCGATTGCTCTTCTCTGCCAGAGCTCGAAGACTGAGCTCGATGGTTGCATCACCTGGCAGAGCTCGAAGACTGAGCTTGGTGGTTGCATCACCTGGCAGAGCTCGAAATCTGAGCTCGGTGGTTGCATCACCTGGGAGAGCTCGAAACTGAGCTCAGGCTGATGCACCTCTCTGCCAGAGCTCGAAGACTGAGCTTGGTGAATGCATCACCTGGCAGAGCTCGAGACTTAGCTCAGGCTGATGCACCTCTCTGCCAGAGCTCGAAGACTGAGCTCGGTGGTTGCATCGCCTGGCAGAGCTCGGAACTTGAGCTCTGGCGGTGCAACCTCTTGGCTGGGGCGGTTGCACCTCCCAACCCCACAGCCCAGGCGGTTGCACCTCCTGGCTGGGGCGGTTGCACCTCCCAACCCCACAGCCCAGGCGGTTGCACCTCCTGGCTGGGGCGGTTGCACCTCCTGGTGCAATCTGGGTCCGAATGGTTCACTCCATTCGGCCCACTTTGAATCTTTTCAGGGGCCCAATTGCCCCAAGATTAAGCTAATGGGATCACCTCCCATTTTCATGCTTAATCATCATGCTAACTACGATTAACTCTAAGATAACTTCTGCAGCTTTGCTCCGATGCGTCAATCGCTTCTTCCGGCGAGTTTCCGGCTAACTTCCGTCGATCAACCGATAACCCTCGGTGATCCTTCTGCGGACATCCGGCATACTCCTGGACTTTGCGACGATCCACTTGGCGAGTTCCGACGAGCTTCGCTTGGCAAGCTTCTGGACTTCTCGGATCTGTTCTCTCTGAACCTCCGACGACCGTCCGAACTTCCGTCGAACTCTCGAACTCCCAACGTGATCATGATCTTGACTCCGGCGCAACACCTGCTGCTTGTCTTACTCTTATCGTAGTTAATCCTGCACACTTATCTCAACACATAGATTAGATAACAAATGACAATTGACTTCATCATCAAAATCCGAGATTCAACAATCTCCCCCTTTTTGATGATGACAATCAATTGATAAAGGAGTTGTCCTTAACTCCCCCTATCTATATGCCATAGTTGAGATAAGTCAACCTTGAATTCAAGACCTAAGAATTCAAGTGACGTATTGATAAGTTAGATCAGTTAAACTTATCAATGCTCCCATCATGATGCCCATCATGATGTATCTCTTCAAGAATTATGTCAAGGCATGACATACATCATCAAGTTTGTATGATAGTGTTTGTAACCATTCATCATGTAATCATATAAAGCTACGAAGGACTTTTTACATGATGCTCACATTTGAGATTTTCTAGCAAGTTTGCATTTTCTATAGAATATCAAATCAAGATATGATGCAAACTATAGCACATGTTCACATATCTCTTGGTGATGCAAGGATGGCATAACATTGTTTATAGCATCACTCAAGTATTTGCAACTATGACATATGATTATGGCAGTTCAGTTATGACATAGTGTTTATCAATTCATATGTTTATCAATTCATATGTTTCTCCCCCTTTGTCATCAACAAAAAGCATGATAGCATTATCAAGCATATAAAGGAAGTCATGACACATATATCTCTTTATTGTTTTTGCTTGACGGAGGAAAGTCATTTTCCAAAGAGTTTTCATAAGAGTGTACGGGAACATCCCATTTTTAGCACACAACCCGAAAAATGAACTTCTTACATGCATTTGGTTAAAAATATTTGTCACATAATTTGCAAAATGTTATTTGATCAAGCGTTGTCAAGGCATGTAATAGTAATAACATTCGAAAAATAATTTTAACTAGTTTAAGTATTCGGACACATCAACATTCCTAATTCTCTTCTTATGTAATCAAATTGTTCTTCACATAGGGGTTTTGTGAAGATATCAGCTAGTTGATGTTTGGTATCAATAAACTCTATGGTTACATCATGATTAGTGACATGATCTCGTATAAGGTGATGTCTAATATCAATGTGTTTTGTTCTTGAGTGTTGTAGCTTTTGATGTAGTAACACAATTATTTCAAGTGCAGCATTATATCATATTGTATAGCAAGATTTTTATTTCAGCAAGTGTAGCATTGTATCATATTGCATAGCAGGATTTTTATTTCAGCAAATTTTTGTTTGATATCTTGATGCATGGCATGATAGCAATCATATTAGCAATAGCAACCATATCAATGTCATACTGCTGACTTATCAACTTTTATTGGTATGTTGCTTCATATTTTCAAGGCATAGGCTTTTAAACCTTTTTAGTGTCAGTGCAAAAACCGAGATAAACAACAATAGATGTTTGCAAATATGCTTACACAAACAAAGATAATCATATCAGGGTAACATATGTACAGCATATCAGGTAACCATAAAGACAAAGTCCTTCATGAAAAACATAGGGAGTTTACAACATGTCATATCAAAAACATTAGATGTTTATACAAGCTTATTCATGAGGTGGAAGATTAAAGTGCCTAAGTAAAGAGTCAAATTGTCGATGGATTTGCTGCAGCTCGGTTAGGATTTGATCTTGTCGAAGTTCAAGCCGTTCTTGTCGTTGTTCAAATCGGTCCATCCGAATCCTGATATCTTCGATGGATGATGTGTGAGTTTGCTCAACCGGATGTATTTCCTCAAAGGGACAGATCGGAGGAGAGTGGGTACTCCTAAAGACTGGGGTTTCCGGCTCTGGTTCAGGTTCAGGTTCAGGCTGAGGGGGATCAGTTCTTCTAGGCATTCTAACCCAGTTACCGTTTCTATAGTGACATCTTAGTCGGTGAAGTAGATTTTTGTTTATTATGCTGAATCTATCTGATTTCATTACTTCTTCTTCTAGTGGTATTTGAATGTCGTAAGCTTTCATTATTCTAGTAATAATTCCACCATATGGGAGCATCATATCTTTCGTAGATAATTCCAACATGTTTTGTTGGATCAGATAGCCAAGACAAATGTCACGTTCTTTCATGATTAGGTACATAATTCCTAATTCCAATTGACTCACTTCATCATGATGGTATTGCTTAGGAAGAATTATACTAGTCATGATATGATGAAGTATCTTAGTGTTGAAGGGCATTAGATGTTCACAACTTTTAGGAATAGATTCTATGTTAGGATTGGCAAGGATTGTTCCTAAGGCTTCAACGTAGGATGTTTCAATAGTTTTTTCATCCCATGATCCTTTGAAGTAAAGTCCTATGCTTTTCATGGGAATACCTATCATATCACAAATGAATCTATCAGTGATTGAGATGTGTTGTCCTAAGAGATAGGTTGATATCCTTTCTTCATCATCTTTTTGCATGTTGTTGTAAAACAATCTAACTAGTCTAGGATAAATGGGTTCGATGATCTGCAAAATGGGAAGTAGATTTAGGTTTGCAAACCAATGGATAGTCTCTACATCTCTTAGTTCATTCAGATCTACGTATTTTCCCTTATTGATGCTTCTTAGTTCGAAGGAGAGAAATTTTTCAGCATGGTTTTTGGAATCAAAAAGAGTGAGATCAAACTCTTCTACTACTCTCCTCTTTCCCTTGTCCCTTGAGGATCTTCTAGATCCCATTACTACTGCTGTTTAGAGGGATGATGATGAGCTAAAGTAAATGACGAACAAAGCAGAATTTAAGAGCTTCTTAGAGAGTACCTTTGTGAAATCTTCAAGAGAAGGAAGGATTCTTGATGTTTTGCTCCGAAATAGGAGGTATTTGGAAGGCTTAGAGGAGTGAAATGGGAATGGAGGAGACTTGGAAGAGTAGAGGAGGAAATGGGGGTGAGTTGGGGTCGGTTCCTTAGCCGGCCCTAGCGTGATTTTAAAGGGCAGAGCTGCTGGCGGTTGCACCTCTGGCTGGAGCGGTGCAACCTCTGGCAACCCGTGATAGCTGGAGGTGCAACCGCCAGCTGGAGAGGTGCCACCGCCTGCAGCAGGTGAGTACTTAGGATGATTTGATTAGGGAGCCTTTGCCTTGAGGAGAGTTTCAGAGCAATTGATGTTTGTTACATGATTTCGTATGAGTTTTTATTTAAGGAAGAAGCTCTTTGTAAGATAGATCTTTTAACGTGCATACGTATGTTTGTTTGGTGTCCCTTTTAAGATCATGACATATTTAGTTTCTACAAGAATTAATTCGTAGATGAACAGGTTTTGAAGATCAGGGGGGTATGTGAATTTGGATATCATATGTTTGTAATTGTATCGTATTTGTGATTTCATAGCTTTCACTTGTTACTTAAGCGTTGCGAGTTCCTTTTTGATTCTTGGTTTCTGACCATTGAGAGTCAAGGAGCAGAACATTATTTCTTGCTCCGGCCTAGACTTTTAATGTTTTTATAGGAACGGATGATCTTTAGGAACCCATTTGCTTTTGGGTGCCCCATAAATAGATCTACATTTTCTATCATGTTGCATAGAGTTTATCATGGTTCCTTTAGGAACCCAAATTAATTTGTTTGGACTTATTTTCTTGAATGGACAACAATGTGTCTTGTGTCCAGATTTGCAACAAAAGTTGCACTTGGTTTGGTGTTGAACGTGTAAGATGGGGCCTTTTACAAAGGTAGTTGGATTTCGGTGAGGACCCCTCACAAATCCAATCCCACTTCTTTTGGGAGCATGACCCTTGTTTGTAAGGATCATGTTTAATGACTTGCTACCAACCTCGAATTTCTTCAAGGTGTCCTTAAGTAGCAAGTTTTCTTTTTGTATAGTTTCTAAATCATGACATTTGATACATGACTTTAAACTATCATGATGTTCGACTTTTAATTTATCAAACTCACAAGTAAGATTATCATGTACCTTTTTTAGCAACTTGTATTTTCTATTTATAACTTTGCATTCATCAAATAAATCATGGAAGGCATTTAATAATTCATCGAAAGATAAATCAGCATCTAATAAATCCGTTACCTCCTCTTCGATTGCCATAAAGGCGTAATGAGCAACTTGCTCGGTGTTGGATTCCTCTTCCTCAGATGCGCTCGAGTCATCCCATGTTGCTTGGAGCGCCTTCTTCTTTGTTGTTCTTTTCTTGACTTGGGGACAATCACTTTTGTAATGTCCCGGCTTTTTACATTCATAGCAGATCACTTGGTCCTTCTTAGGTTCAAGTTTATTTTTCACATCGTTTTTAAACTTGTTTCTTTTGAAGAATTTTTTAAACTTTCTTGTCAAAAGTGCCAAGTCATCATCACAGTCCTCATCACTTGAGTTTTCTCTCAAGTGGCATTCAGAAGTTTTAAGTGCCATATCCTTCCTGTTCTTTGGAAGGATGTCTTCTTGCTCTTCATGAGCTTTGCAAGTCATTTCGTAGGTCATTAATGACCCGA
This sequence comes from Musa acuminata AAA Group, assembly GCF_036884655.1. Taxonomy (NCBI): domain Eukaryota; kingdom Viridiplantae; phylum Streptophyta; class Magnoliopsida; order Zingiberales; family Musaceae; genus Musa; species Musa acuminata. The sequence continues at coordinate 28,710,201 of NC_088333.1, read as the reverse complement.
TTAGTTCTTCAAGAGGGAAATTTCGCAGATCTTTTGCCTCTTGAATGGCGGTGACTTTAGGATCCCAACTCTTAGGAAGGGATCTTAGTATCTTATTAACAAGCTCAAAATCCGAAAAGCTCTTTCCGAGTCCTTTTAGACCGTTGACGACATCCGTGAAACGGGTAAACATGTCGCCAATGGTTTCACTCGGTTTCATTCGGAAAAGTTCAAAAGAATGCAGCAACAGATTGATTTTTGACTCTTTCACTCTACTTGTGCCCTCGTGGGTCACTTCAAGTGTGTGCCAAATATCAAAAGCAGTTTCGCAAGTTGAAACACGATTAAACTCGTTTTTATCAAGTGCGCAAAATAAGGCATTCATAGCCTTTGCATTAAGAGCGAAAGCCTTCTTCTCCAAATCGTTCCAATCGATCATTGGAAGAGAAGATTTTGAAAATCCATTTTCAACAAGGTTCCACAGTTCAAAATCCATAGAAATAAGAAAGATCCTCATTCGGGTCTTCCAGTAAGTGTAGTCCGTTCCACTGAACATGGGTGGACGTGTAATCGAATGCCCCTCTTGGTTTCCGGCGTATGCCATCTCTCTTGGGTTTTAATCCTTTAGAGAGTTAACCTTGCTCTGATACCAATTGTTAGGATCGAGAGCACTAAGAGGGGGGGGGTGAATTAGTGCAGCGGAAATCTTATATTAATTTAAAAACCAAAAGCTGCGTTCGTTCAAAAACTATTATGATGCAAAAGCAAATTCTCAGTTTGTATCTAGGTGCAGTTTGCGTCTAAGCGCAGATTGCGTTTAAGCGCAGTTTTGCGTCTAAGCGCAGTTTTGCGTCTAAGCGCAGTTTTGCGTCTAAACTCAGATTTACGTCTAAATGCAGATTTACGTCTAAACGCAGATTTACGTCTAAACGCAGTTTTACGTCTAAACGCAGTTTTACGTCTAAACGCAGATTTACGTCTAAACGTAGTTTTACGTCTAAACGCAGATTTACGTCTAAACGCAGATTTACGTCTAAACTTTGAAACTCGTTTGTATACTCGCAGAAGGCAGTATGCAGTTGAAATCAAGACGTAAACGTGAACTGAAATCTGACGATTGAGCGAGGAAAGCCGATTTACGTCTGAATGCAGTTTTGCGTCTAAATGTTGAAACTCGTTCGTAAAATCATAGAGGACAGATTGCAGTTATTAATAGGATTAAAATGTAAGCGTAAACTGCAAAGAAGCTCGTTCGTAAAAGCACGGAAAACAGTTCTGCAGAATCAAACGTAAACGTAAACTGTAATGTATGAAAATACGAATTTACGTCTGAATGCAGATTTGGAAGAACAGCACTTAGAATTTGTTCGTGAAAGCGCAGAGAGCAGTAGTGATGAGGGAAGTTTGCAGTAATGATAAAGTGCTCGAAAATAAACGCAAACCAGAGATTTAGAGTGGTTCGGTCAGCCTTGACCTACTCCACTTTTGGCTTCCTCCACCGATGAGGTTGCCGACGTCAACTAGGTGCCTTCCTTCAATGGGCGAAGGCCAAACTTCCCTCTTACAATTTCTCTCCTTTTGACAGGCTTAGGAGACAACCTTTACAGACCTTTCTCTCCTCACTTTACAATTGAAAACTTGAAGAACAGAAGGAGGAGACTTAAAGGCTTTACAACACTTTTGAGCTCTTAGAATCACAGAAAAGATCAAGATTTCGGTATTGGTCTGTATCTTTTCAGTGCTGAATGGGTGGGGTATTTATAGGCCCCAACCCAATTCAAAATTCGAGCTCAAAACGATCAAATCGATCAAATCCCATAATTCTGGGATCAGGCGGTTGCACCTCTCAACTGGAGAGGTGGCACCGCCTGGCAGAGCTCGAAGACTGAGCTCAGCCGATTGCTCTTCTCTGCCAGAGCTCGAAGACTGAGCTCGATGGTTGCATCACCTGGCAGAGCTCGAAGACTGAGCTTGGTGGTTGCATCACCTGGCAGAGCTCGAAATCTGAGCTCGGTGGTTGCATCACCTGGGAGAGCTCGAAACTGAGCTCAGGCTGATGCACCTCTCTGCCAGAGCTCGAAGACTGAGCTTGGTGAATGCATCACCTGGCAGAGCTCGAGACTTAGCTCAGGCTGATGCACCTCTCTGCCAGAGCTCGAAGACTGAGCTCGGTGGTTGCATCGCCTGGCAGAGCTCGGAACTTGAGCTCTGGCGGTGCAACCTCTTGGCTGGGGCGGTTGCACCTCCCAACCCCACAGCCCAGGCGGTTGCACCTCCTGGCTGGGGCGGTTGCACCTCCCAACCCCACAGCCCAGGCGGTTGCACCTCCTGGCTGGGGCGGTTGCACCTCCTGGTGCAATCTGGGTCCGAATGGTTCACTCCATTCGGCCCACTTTGAATCTTTTCAGGGGCCCAATTGCCCCAAGATTAAGCTAATGGGATCACCTCCCATTTTCATGCTTAATCATCATGCTAACTACGATTAACTCTAAGATAACTTCTGCAGCTTTGCTCCGATGCGTCAATCGCTTCTTCCGGCGAGTTTCCGGCTAACTTCCGTCGATCAACCGATAACCCTCGGTGATCCTTCTGCGGACATCCGGCATACTCCTGGACTTTGCGACGATCCACTTGGCGAGTTCCGACGAGCTTCGCTTGGCAAGCTTCTGGACTTCTCGGATCTGTTCTCTCTGAACCTCCGACGACCGTCCGAACTTCCGTCGAACTCTCGAACTCCCAACGTGATCATGATCTTGACTCCGGCGCAACACCTGCTGCTTGTCTTACTCTTATCGTAGTTAATCCTGCACACTTATCTCAACACATAGATTAGATAACAAATGACAATTGACTTCATCATCAAAATCCGAGATTCAACAATCTCCCCCTTTTTGATGATGACAATCAATTGATAAAGGAGTTGTCCTTAACTCCCCCTATCTATATGCCATAGTTGAGATAAGTCAACCTTGAATTCAAGACCTAAGAATTCAAGTGACGTATTGATAAGTTAGATCAGTTAAACTTATCAATGCTCCCATCATGATGCCCATCATGATGTATCTCTTCAAGAATTATGTCAAGGCATGACATACATCATCAAGTTTGTATGATAGTGTTTGTAACCATTCATCATGTAATCATATAAAGCTACGAAGGACTTTTTACATGATGCTCACATTTGAGATTTTCTAGCAAGTTTGCATTTTCTATAGAATATCAAATCAAGATATGATGCAAACTATAGCACATGTTCACATATCTCTTGGTGATGCAAGGATGGCATAACATTGTTTATAGCATCACTCAAGTATTTGCAACTATGACATATGATTATGGCAGTTCAGTTATGACATAGTGTTTATCAATTCATATGTTTATCAATTCATATGTTTCTCCCCCTTTGTCATCAACAAAAAGCATGATAGCATTATCAAGCATATAAAGGAAGTCATGACACATATATCTCTTTATTGTTTTTGCTTGACGGAGGAAAGTCATTTTCCAAAGAGTTTTCATAAGAGTGTACGGGAACATCCCATTTTTAGCACACAACCCGAAAAATGAACTTCTTACATGCATTTGGTTAAAAATATTTGTCACATAATTTGCAAAATGTTATTTGATCAAGCGTTGTCAAGGCATGTAATAGTAATAACATTCGAAAAATAATTTTAACTAGTTTAAGTATTCGGACACATCAACATTCCTAATTCTCTTCTTATGTAATCAAATTGTTCTTCACATAGGGGTTTTGTGAAGATATCAGCTAGTTGATGTTTGGTATCAATAAACTCTATGGTTACATCATGATTAGTGACATGATCTCGTATAAGGTGATGTCTAATATCAATGTGTTTTGTTCTTGAGTGTTGTAGCTTTTGATGTAGTAACACAATTATTTCAAGTGCAGCATTATATCATATTGTATAGCAAGATTTTTATTTCAGCAAGTGTAGCATTGTATCATATTGCATAGCAGGATTTTTATTTCAGCAAATTTTTGTTTGATATCTTGATGCATGGCATGATAGCAATCATATTAGCAATAGCAACCATATCAATGTCATACTGCTGACTTATCAACTTTTATTGGTATGTTGCTTCATATTTTCAAGGCATAGGCTTTTAAACCTTTTTAGTGTCAGTGCAAAAACCGAGATAAACAACAATAGATGTTTGCAAATATGCTTACACAAACAAAGATAATCATATCAGGGTAACATATGTACAGCATATCAGGTAACCATAAAGACAAAGTCCTTCATGAAAAACATAGGGAGTTTACAACATGTCATATCAAAAACATTAGATGTTTATACAAGCTTATTCATGAGGTGGAAGATTAAAGTGCCTAAGTAAAGAGTCAAATTGTCGATGGATTTGCTGCAGCTCGGTTAGGATTTGATCTTGTCGAAGTTCAAGCCGTTCTTGTCGTTGTTCAAATCGGTCCATCCGAATCCTGATATCTTCGATGGATGATGTGTGAGTTTGCTCAACCGGATGTATTTCCTCAAAGGGACAGATCGGAGGAGAGTGGGTACTCCTAAAGACTGGGGTTTCCGGCTCTGGTTCAGGTTCAGGTTCAGGCTGAGGGGGATCAGTTCTTCTAGGCATTCTAACCCAGTTACCGTTTCTATAGTGACATCTTAGTCGGTGAAGTAGATTTTTGTTTATTATGCTGAATCTATCTGATTTCATTACTTCTTCTTCTAGTGGTATTTGAATGTCGTAAGCTTTCATTATTCTAGTAATAATTCCACCATATGGGAGCATCATATCTTTCGTAGATAATTCCAACATGTTTTGTTGGATCAGATAGCCAAGACAAATGTCACGTTCTTTCATGATTAGGTACATAATTCCTAATTCCAATTGACTCACTTCATCATGATGGTATTGCTTAGGAAGAATTATACTAGTCATGATATGATGAAGTATCTTAGTGTTGAAGGGCATTAGATGTTCACAACTTTTAGGAATAGATTCTATGTTAGGATTGGCAAGGATTGTTCCTAAGGCTTCAACGTAGGATGTTTCAATAGTTTTTTCATCCCATGATCCTTTGAAGTAAAGTCCTATGCTTTTCATGGGAATACCTATCATATCACAAATGAATCTATCAGTGATTGAGATGTGTTGTCCTAAGAGATAGGTTGATATCCTTTCTTCATCATCTTTTTGCATGTTGTTGTAAAACAATCTAACTAGTCTAGGATAAATGGGTTCGATGATCTGCAAAATGGGAAGTAGATTTAGGTTTGCAAACCAATGGATAGTCTCTACATCTCTTAGTTCATTCAGATCTACGTATTTTCCCTTATTGATGCTTCTTAGTTCGAAGGAGAGAAATTTTTCAGCATGGTTTTTGGAATCAAAAAGAGTGAGATCAAACTCTTCTACTACTCTCCTCTTTCCCTTGTCCCTTGAGGATCTTCTAGATCCCATTACTACTGCTGTTTAGAGGGATGATGATGAGCTAAAGTAAATGACGAACAAAGCAGAATTTAAGAGCTTCTTAGAGAGTACCTTTGTGAAATCTTCAAGAGAAGGAAGGATTCTTGATGTTTTGCTCCGAAATAGGAGGTATTTGGAAGGCTTAGAGGAGTGAAATGGGAATGGAGGAGACTTGGAAGAGTAGAGGAGGAAATGGGGGTGAGTTGGGGTCGGTTCCTTAGCCGGCCCTAGCGTGATTTTAAAGGGCAGAGCTGCTGGCGGTTGCACCTCTGGCTGGAGCGGTGCAACCTCTGGCAACCCGTGATAGCTGGAGGTGCAACCGCCAGCTGGAGAGGTGCCACCGCCTGCAGCAGGTGAGTACTTAGGATGATTTGATTAGGGAGCCTTTGCCTTGAGGAGAGTTTCAGAGCAATTGATGTTTGTTACATGATTTCGTATGAGTTTTTATTTAAGGAAGAAGCTCTTTGTAAGATAGATCTTTTAACGTGCATACGTATGTTTGTTTGGTGTCCCTTTTAAGATCATGACATATTTAGTTTCTACAAGAATTAATTCGTAGATGAACAGGTTTTGAAGATCAGGGGGGTATGTGAATTTGGATATCATATGTTTGTAATTGTATCGTATTTGTGATTTCATAGCTTTCACTTGTTACTTAAGCGTTGCGAGTTCCTTTTTGATTCTTGGTTTCTGACCATTGAGAGTCAAGGAGCAGAACATTATTTCTTGCTCCGGCCTAGACTTTTAATGTTTTTATAGGAACGGATGATCTTTAGGAACCCATTTGCTTTTGGGTGCCCCATAAATAGATCTACATTTTCTATCATGTTGCATAGAGTTTATCATGGTTCCTTTAGGAACCCAAATTAATTTGTTTGGACTTATTTTCTTGAATGGACAACAATGTGTCTTGTGTCCAGATTTGCAACAAAAGTTGCACTTGGTTTGGTGTTGAACGTGTAAGATGGGGCCTTTTACAAAGGTAGTTGGATTTCGGTGAGGACCCCTCACAAATCCAATCCCACTTCTTTTGGGAGCATGACCCTTGTTTGTAAGGATCATGTTTAATGACTTGCTACCAACCTCGAATTTCTTCAAGGTGTCCTTAAGTAGCAAGTTTTCTTTTTGTATAGTTTCTAAATCATGACATTTGATACATGACTTTAAACTATCATGATGTTCGACTTTTAATTTATCAAACTCACAAGTAAGATTATCATGTACCTTTTTTAGCAACTTGTATTTTCTATTTATAACTTTGCATTCATCAAATAAATCATGGAAGGCATTTAATAATTCATCGAAAGATAAATCAGCATCTAATAAATCCGTTACCTCCTCTTCGATTGCCATAAAGGCGTAATGAGCAACTTGCTCGGTGTTGGATTCCTCTTCCTCAGATGCGCTCGAGTCATCCCATGTTGCTTGGAGCGCCTTCTTCTTTGTTGTTCTTTTCTTGACTTGGGGACAATCACTTTTGTAATGTCCCAGCTTTTTACATTCATAGCAGATCACTTGGTCCTTCTTAGGTTCAAGTTTATTTTTCACATCGTTTTTAAACTTGTTTCTTTTGAAGAATTTTTTAAACTTTCTTGTCAAAAGTGCCAAGTCATCATCACAGTCCTCATCACTTGAGTTTTCTCTCAAGTGGCATTCAGAAGTTTTAAGTGCCATATCCTTCCTGTTCTTTGGAAGGATGTCTTCTTGCTCTTCATGAGCTTTGCAAGTCATTTCGTAGGTCATTAATGACCCGATTAGTTCTTCAAGAGGGAAATTTCGCAGATCTTTTGCCTCTTGAATGGCGGTGACTTTAGGATCCCAACTCTTAGGAAGGGATCTTAGTATCTTATTAACAAGCTCAAAATCCGAAAAGCTCTTTCCGAGTCCTTTTAGACCGTTGACGACATCCGTGAAACGGGTAAACATGTCGCCAATGGTTTCACTCGGTTTCATTCGGAAAAGTTCAAAAGAATGCAGCAACAGATTGATTTTTGACTCTTTCACTCTACTTGTGCCCTCGTGGGTCACTTCAAGTGTGTGCCAAATATCAAAAGCAGTTTCGCAAGTTGAAACACGATTAAACTCGTTTTTATCAAGTGCGCAAAATAAGGCATTCATAGCCTTTGCATTAAGAGCGAAAGCCTTCTTCTCCAAATCGTTCCAATCGATCATTGGAAGAGAAGATTTTGAAAATCCATTTTCAACAAGGTTCCACAGTTCAAAATCCATAGAAATAAGAAAGATCCTCATTCGGGTCTTCCAGTAAGTGTAGTCCGTTCCACTGAACATGGGTGGACGTGTAATCGAATGCCCCTCTTGGTTTCCGGCGTATGCCATCTCTCTTGGGTTTTAATCCTTTAGAGAGTTAACCTTGCTCTGATACCAATTGTTAGGATCGAGAGCACTAAGAGGGGGGGGGTGAATTAGTGCAGCGGAAATCTTATATTAATTTAAAAACCAAAAGCTGCGTTCGTTCAAAAACTATTATGATGCAAAAGCAAATTCTCAGTTTGTATCTAGGTGCAGTTTGCGTCTAAGCGCAGATTGCGTTTAAGCGCAGTTTTGCGTCTAAGCGCAGTTTTGCGTCTAAGCGCAGTTTTGCGTCTAAACTCAGATTTACGTCTAAATGCAGATTTACGTCTAAACGCAGATTTACGTCTAAACGCAGTTTTACGTCTAAACGCAGTTTTACGTCTAAACGCAGATTTACGTCTAAACGTAGTTTTACGTCTAAACGCAGATTTACGTCTAAACGCAGATTTACGTCTAAACTTTGAAACTCGTTTGTATACTCGCAGAAGGCAGTATGCAGTTGAAATCAAGACGTAAACGTGAACTGAAATCTGACGATTGAGCGAGGAAAGCCGATTTACGTCTGAATGCAGTTTTGCGTCTAAATGTTGAAACTCGTTCGTAAAATCATAGAGGACAGATTGCAGTTATTAATAGGATTAAAATGTAAGCGTAAACTGCAAAGAAGCTCGTTCGTAAAAGCACGGAAAACAGTTCTGCAGAATCAAACGTAAACGTAAACTGTAATGTATGAAAATACGAATTTACGTCTGAATGCAGATTTGGAAGAACAGCACTTAGAATTTGTTCGTGAAAGCGCAGAGAGCAGTAGTGATGAGGGAAGTTTGCAGTAATGATAAAGTGCTCGAAAATAAACGCAAACCAGAGATTTAGAGTGGTTCGGTCAGCCTTGACCTACTCCACTTTTGGCTTCCTCCACCGATGAGGTTGCCGACGTCAACTAGGTGCCTTCCTTCAATGGGCGAAGGCCAAACTTCCCTCTTACAATTTCTCTCCTTTTGACAGGCTTAGGAGACAACCTTTACAGACCTTTCTCTCCTCACTTTACAATTGAAAACTTGAAGAACAGAAGGAGGAGACTTAAAGGCTTTACAACACTTTTGAGCTCTTAGAATCACAGAAAAGATCAAGATTTCGGTATTGGTCTGTATCTTTTCAGTGCTGAATGGGTGGGGTATTTATAGGCCCCAACCCAATTCAAAATTCGAGCTCAAAACGATCAAATCGATCAAATCCCATAATTCTGGGATCAGGCGGTTGCACCTCTCAACTGGAGAGGTGGCACCGCCTGGCAGAGCTCGAAGACTGAGCTCAGCCGATTGCTCTTCTCTGCCAGAGCTCGAAGACTGAGCTCGATGGTTGCATCACCTGGCAGAGCTCGAAGACTGAGCTTGGTGGTTGCATCACCTGGCAGAGCTCGAAATCTGAGCTCGGTGGTTGCATCACCTGGGAGAGCTCGAAACTGAGCTCAGGCTGATGCACCTCTCTGCCAGAGCTCGAAGACTGAGCTTGGTGAATGCATCACCTGGCAGAGCTCGAGACTTAGCTCAGGCTGATGCACCTCTCTGCCAGAGCTCGAAGACTGAGCTCGGTGGTTGCATCGCCTGGCAGAGCTCGGAACTTGAGCTCTGGCGGTGCAACCTCTTGGCTGGGGCGGTTGCACCTCCCAACCCCACAGCCCAGGCGGTTGCACCTCCTGGCTGGGGCGGTTGCACCTCCCAACCCCACAGCCCAGGCGGTTGCACCTCCTGGCTGGGGCGGTTGCACCTCCTGGTGCAATCTGGGTCCGAATGGTTCACTCCATTCGGCCCACTTTGAATCTTTTCAGGGGCCCAATTGCCCCAAGATTAAGCTAATGGGATCACCTCCCATTTTCATGCTTAATCATCATGCTAACTACGATTAACTCTAAGACAACTTCTGCAGCTTTGCTCCGATGCGTCAATCGCTTCTTCCGGCGAGTTTCCGGCTAACTTCCGTCGATCAACCGATAACCCTCGGTGATCCTTCTGCGGACATCCGGCATACTCCTGGACTTTGCGACGATCCACTTGGCGAGTTCCGACGAGCTTCGCTTGGCAAGCTTCTGGACTTCTCGGATCTGTTCTCTCTGAACCTCCGACGACCGTCCGAACTTCCGTCGAACTCTCGAACTCCCAACGTGATCATGATCTTGACTCCGGCGCAACACCTGCTGCTTGTCTTACTCTTATCGTAGTTAATCCTGCACACTTATCTCAACACATAGATTAGATAACAAATGACAATTGACTTCATCATCAAAATCCGAGATTCAACAAACCTTTTACAAGCACTCACTCCTCCCTATACTGAATTCTAAACTTAGAACTTTAGAGGGAATCTCTCAAGTAATTACTATAGTGTTTTCTCACTTTTAAATTCTTTGTGCTTATGTATGTTAATCAAGGATGAGAGGGGTATTTATAAGCCTCAAGTTGATTCAAACTTGGAGCATAAAAAGGTCTCATCCTAGGTTTCCCGAGTCTTGGCGGTACCACCACTTGTGCTGGGTGGTACCACCGCCTGTAGCACTTGTTAGGATCGAGAGCACTAAGAGGGGGGGGGTGAATTAGTGCAGCGGAAATCTTACAATGATTAAAAACCAAAAGCTGCGTTCGTTCAAAAACTGTTATGATGCAAAAGCAAATTCTCAGTTTGTATCTAAGTGCAGTTTGCGTCTAAGCGCAGATTGCGTCTAAGCGTAGTTTTGCGTCTAAGCGCAGTTTACGTCTAAACTCAGATTTACGTCTAAACGCAGATTTACGTCCAAACGCAGATTTACGTCTAAACTCAGATTTACGTCTAAACGCTGTTTTACGTCTAAACGCAGATTTACGTCTAAACGCAGATTTGCGTCTAAACGCAGATTCACGTCTAAACGCAGTTTTACGTCTAAACGTAGATTTACGTCTAAACTCAAAAACTTGTTTATATACTTGCAGAAGGCAGTATGCAGTTGGAATCAAGATGTAAATGTGAACTGAGATCTGATGATTGAGCGAGGAAAGCCGATTTACGTATGAATGCAGTTTTACGTCTAAATGCTGAAAATCGTTCGTAAAATCGTAGAGGACAGATTGCAGTTATCAATAGGATTAAAGTGTAAGTGTAAACTGCAAAGAAGCTCGTTCGTAAAAGCACGAAAAACAGTTCTGCAGAATCAAACGTAAACGTAAACTGTAATGTATGAAAATACGAATTTACGTCTGAATGCAGATTCGGAAGAACAACACTTGGAACTTGTTCGTGAAAGCGCAGAGAGCAGTAGTAATGAGGGAGGTTTGCAGTAATGATAAAGTGCTCGAAAATAAACGCAAACCAGAGATTTAGAGTGGTTCGGTCAGCCTTGACCTACTCCACTTTTGGCTTCCTCCACCGATGAGGTTGCCGACGTCAACTAGGTGCCTTCCTTCAATGGGCGAAGGCCAAACTTCCCTTTTACAATTTCTCTCCTTTTGACAGGCTCAGGAGACAACCTTTACAGACCTTTCTCTCCTCACTTTACAACTGAAAACTTGAAGAACAGAAGGAGGAGACTTAAAGGCTTTACAACACTTTTGAGCTTCTTAGAATCACAGAAAAGATCAAGATTTCGATGTAGGTCTATATCTTTTCAGTGCTGAATGGGTGGGGTATTTATAGGCCCCAACCCAATTCAAAATTCGAGCTCAAAACGATCAAATCGATCAAATCGATCAAATCCCAGAATTCTGGGATCAGGCGGTTGCACCTCTTGACTGGAGAGGTGGCACCGCCTGGCAGAGCTCGAAGACTGAGCTCAGGCGATTGCTTCTCTCTGCCAGAGCTCGAAGACTGAGCTCGATGGTTGCATCACCTGGCAGAGCTCGAAGACTGAGCTTGGTGATTGCATCACCTGGCAGAGCTCGAAACTGAGCTCGGTGGTTGCATCACCTGGCAGAGCTCCAAGCTGAGCTCAGGCTGATGCACCTCTCTGCCAGAGCTCGAAGACTGAGCTCGGTGAATTCATCACCTGGCAGAGCTCGAGGCTGAGCTCAGGCTGATGCACCTCTCTGCCAGAGCTCGAAGACTGAGCTCGGTGGTTGCATCGCCTGGCAGAGCTCGAAACTTGAGCTCTGGCGGTGCTACCTCTTGGCAGAGGAGGTTGCACCGCCCAGTCTAGCTCGAAGACTGAGCTCTGGGCGGTTGCACCTCTCGGCTGGGGCGGTTGCACCTCCCAGCCTCGCAGCCCTGGCGGTTGCACCTCCTGGCTGGGGCGGTTGCACCTCCCAACCCCACAGCCCAGGCGGTTGCACCTCCTGGCTGGGGCGGTTGCACCTCCTGGTGCAATCAGGGTCCGAATGGTTCACTCCATTCGGCCCACTTTGAATCTTTTCAGGGGCCCAATTGCCCCAAGATTAAGCTAATGGGATCACCTCCCATTTTCATGCTTAATCATCATGCTAACTACGATTAACTCTAAGACAACTTCTGCAGCTTTGCTCCGATGCGTCAATCGCTTCTTCCGGCGAGTTTCCGGCCAACTTCCGTCGATCAACCGATAACCCTCGGTGATCCTTCTGCGGACATCCGGCATACTCCTGGACTTGCGACGATCCACTTGGCGAGTTCCGACGAGCTTCGCTTGGCAAGCTTCTGGACTTCTCGGATCTGTTCACGCTGAACCTCCGACGACCGTCCGAACTTCCGTCGAACTCTCGAACTCCCAACGTGATCCTGATCTTGACTCCGGCGCAACACCTGCTGCTTGTCTTACTCTTATCGTAGTTAATCCTGCACACTTATCTCAACACATAGATTAGATAACAAATGACAATTGACTTCATCATCAAAACCCGAGATTCAACAGCACTGACATTGGGTGGTACCACCGCCCAAACTTGTGGTACCATTGCCTAACACTCACTAAGCGATACCACCACCTGACATAATCTCGGAGACTATGCCATTGATAGTGCCACCTGTTGGGTCACTATTTGGGCCTTTCACTTAACCTAACATAGTCAATACATAGCCATAACTAGCTCCTAATTGGGTTGGCCCAATTCCAATCTCAATTATGTGCTAACTACGAATTCTATGGCATACACTAAGCAAATCCGGGCCGGTTAGTCTTGGTTTCTTCCCGTGAGCTTCCGGCGAACTTCCGACGATCTCTCGGCAATGTTCTAGTAGACTCCCAGTAAGCTCCTAGACTTCACGACGATCAACTTAGCGAGTTTCGATGAGCTTCTTCGGTAAGCTCCTAGATTTCTCGATCAATTATGGCAGAACTTTCGATGAACATCCGGACTTCCGACGAACTCTCTAACTCCCAACGAAATCTCGTTCTTGACTTCGGGACTTTATTTTGCTTTATGCCTTGATCACTATCGTAGTTAATCCTGCACAAATAAAAACTACTTCGATCTATACAATTATTATAAAGCTTGAATCATGTTGTCCAGCATGTCATTGGTTCATCGATGCTTCGTCCAATTCTTCAGTGCATCGTCCTCTCTTGCGGCCTATTGCCCAATCGGCTAGTTGACCTCCATAACTCCAATTTCCTTAGCCCAATTTCCACTCTTCTTGGCCTGATGCCTGAACTCATGGCTCGAAGCCTTCTACCGATACATCGATCGATCCTCCGGCTCGACGTCCAATCTTCTAACATGTTCCATTCTGGCCCAACATGATTCTTCCTGCTTTGATTGTCTCTCCATGATCGAAGCTTCCTACGTTACTCAAAACACAGATCAGATAAACACTATCAATTGGTTTCATCATCAAAATTCGAGATTCAACAATCTCCCCCTTTTTTATGATGACAATCAATTAATGACGGTGTTAACCTTAACTCCCCCTATCAATGTGTCATATTGATAGAACCTTGAATTAAACTTGAATTCAAGTCAAAGTAAATTTAATCATGAAAATGTGCAAGATAAAATCATGCATAATCAAATTTGCAATACATCATTCCATCCATGATCATCATTATAACTTCTCCCCCTTTGTCATCAACAAAAATGAGAAGTGCAACTAGCCAATTTTTTAGATATAATTTCAAATCATTGTAACATAATCTCAAGTTTTATCATCATGCAAGCTAGTAATTTTCTTTCTTCTCTTTTGAGAAGTACAAGCTAGCAATTTAGCTTCCTTAAGTTTTTCTCCTTGCAATTTGTAAGCTAGCAAATTTAGCAAGTATTACATCATATTAGAATATACAAGCTAGCAAATTTATATCATTTTAGAGTATGTAAACTAGCAAATTTTACATATATGAAAGTTAGAAAAATTTTACATATTTTGGGATGTGCAAGATAGACTATTTTTGCATCTTCTTGAAATGTGTAACTTAACTAATATTGCTTCTCTTGAGATTTGCAAGATTCCACTTCTTGCTTCTCTTTTGAGATGAGCAAGCTAGCAAGTTTGCTTCTTTTCATGATATACATGCAAGCAATTCTTTCTCCCCCTTTGTTATTGGCAAAGAGAGGGGAATAACAATACAGTAGTGTAATTCAGTTCCCTTTACTTCAATCTTCAAATCATGATAAGGATAAATAGTAAAGATAAAGAATCAAGTCATGAATGTCAAAAGATCACATATTATTTTTGACAATTTTCTTCTTTTGTAAATAGAAAGCACAATAGGAAATGATCTTGATTAAAAAATAAAACTCAAGTTATAATTCTAAGAATTCACAAGAAAAATTATGATTTACATGACAAAAAGATTGTTGATTCATGCATTTGAATAAATATTTTTAAACCAACATCACTTCAATTCATCATGCATAATTTCAAAATGTAAAATCATCAAACATGATAAAATCATTTATTTTCAAAACATTCATTATTATTTTTAACTTATTCAATTTGTCAAATCAACAAAATCCCTTTTTCAAGAGATTCAAAGTGAAATGAAGAGATTTATCGATCTCTTAAAATGCTAGTGATTTCGTTTCTCCCCTTTGTCATTGTAAATAAGAAGGAAGAAGGAAATAACATAATGATGCAAATGTTCAAGTCATCACAAAAATACAAAGGTGTCATATGAAAATTACGACATCAAAGATATTAATATCAAATCATGAATGCCACAAGACATAATTGATTTCAATAAATCTCTTCTTTTTATAAATAGCAAAAAGAAACATAGGAGATCAAATGATATAATATCTTGATTTAAGCATAAGAAATTTCAAGTTATAAATCTTGAAAAGTCAAGATAAAGCTCATTCAAATTCAAATCGTCGAACCAAAATCATTTTCAAGAGATTCATAATAAAAACATAGATAGATTCATTAATCTCTCCTTAAAAACTCAATAAGACAGGGAATGAGAAGTCTTCAAGAAAATAAAAATATATTTCCTTTCTATTTCATACAAGCATGCCTTTGTCATTTCTGCCAAATAAAAACATACATCAACGTTTAAAACGAAAGTGCAAGATTTATCACAAAAATCATCAAGTTCAAAAAGTGTAACACATAATTCCAAAACATATGATTTCAAATTATTATTTCAAATCCTCATGTATAAAATAAAATCATCAAGCATGATACAAAATCTTTTAACATTTTCATTACGTCTTACATCATTGTGTCATTAAAACATCAAGCATAATTTCATTAAATATGACATATTTTTAATCAAAATTATCTTGTTTGTTATAGTAATGTATTTTTCTTTTTTATGTATTTCATTTTATGTGATTGATTTCATATACGTATGCTCAAGTTTTTCAAAAAAATCATCCATCATGTTTAAAACCGAAAGCAATACAAAATCATCAAGATACATATAATTGTTTCTTATAACATATAAGGAATAAATGTGCAAGTATTATTACAAAACATGCCATCATCATGATCATATATATATATATATATATATATATATATATATATATATATATATATATATATATATATATATATATATATATAACTAATCATGAAAAGCACTAAGTAATTCCATGGTAAGGAAAAGGATATTCGATTGAGTCGCTAACCTTATTGACGAAAGCCGTCAATGCGCAGTTCGCCACCTTGCCCTTGTTGGTTTGCTCCTCGTTTTTAGATGCACTCGTTTCGTCCCAAATTGCTTTAAGTGCTCTTTTCTTTTTTGACAACTTCTTTTTAAGTTTATTTTTATTCTTTAATTCTTATTTAATGAACTTTTTAAATTTTATAGTAAGAAATTCAAGTTCATCATCACATGAGCTTTCGCTCGAGTGGTCTTCATTTGTTCTAAGTGTCAAATCCTTTATGTTCTTTGGAAGGTTGTTCTCATGTTTGTTTTGTGCCATACAACTCATTTTATAGGTCACTAAAGACCCGATAAGTTCTTCGAGAAGGTAAGTATTCAAATTCTGGGCCTCTTGAATGGTCGTTACTTTAGGATCCCAAGTTTTAGAAAGAGATCGTAAAACTTTATTAACAAGTTTAAGATTCGAAAAACATTTCCCAAGAGCTTTTACGCCATTGATGACATCCGTAAAACAGGTGTATATGTCAACAATAATTTCGCATGGCTTCATTCGAAATAGTTCAAAATCATGCATCAAAAGATTTATCTTAGAATCCTTTACTCTAATAGTGCCTTCGTGTGTGATTTCTAAGTGTATGCCAAATATCGAAAGTCATTTCGTAAGTAGAAACCCGATTGAATTAATTTTTGTCTAAGGCGTAAAATAAAGCATTCATAGCTCTAGCATTTAAATAAAAAGTCTTCTTCTCCAAATCATTCCAATTGTTTATTAGAAGAGAAGACTTTTGAAAACTGCTTTCGATAATATTCCATAAATTCAAATCCAAGGAAAGCAAGAAAACTCTCATTCGAGTTTTCCAATAAGTGTAGTCTATCCCATTGAACAAATGAGGACGAACGATGGAAAAACCCTCTTGAAATCCGAAAAGAGTCATTTCTCTTTAGTGTTAAACCAAATGAGAAATAATATGACACCGATACCAACTGTTAGGAACGAGTCAGCACTAAGAGGGGGGGGGGGGGGGGTGAATTAGTGCAGCGGATAAAACATGTCGATTTAAAAAACTTCATATAATAAAAATCAGTTTCGACTCAAATCATTTGTTTCACTTAGAATAAGTAGAGAAGAAAAGGTTGGCCAGTTTGCAATGTGGTAAAGTTGAATGCAGTAAAGAGAATTTGTAATAAGGAAAAAACACACCAGAATTTATAGTGGTTCGATCGTCGTGACCTACATCCACTCATGATTCCTCTTTTCATCGAGGCTACCAGTATCCACTAACGGTCTTACTTCAATAGGCAAAGACCAACTACCTTCTTACACCCCTCTTCTCTTTTTCACAAGTTTAGGAGACAACCTTTTACAAGCACTCACCCCTCCCTATACAGAATTCTAAACTTAGAACTTTAGATGAGGGAATCTCTCAAGTAATTACTATAGCGTTTTCCCACTTTTAAATTCTCTATGCTTGTGTTTTGTAACCAGGGATGAAAGAGGTATTTATAGGCCTTAAGTTGATTCAAACTTGGAGCCTAAAAAGGTTTCATCCCGGGTTTCTTGGGTCCTGGCGGTACCACCGCCTGTGCTGGGCGGTACCACCACCTACAGTAATGACACTGGGTGGTACCACCGCCCAATCTAGCGATACCACCACTTGGGAGACTATGTCCGGGCGGTACCACCGCCTGACACTATCTCAGAGACTGTGCCATCGACGGTGTCACTTGTTGGGTCACTATTTGGACCTTTCACTTGGCCCAACACAGTCCATGCATTGGGCCAACTAGCCCCTAATTGGGTTGGCCCAATTACAATCTCAATTATGTGCTAACTATGAATTCTAAGTCATACACTAAGCAAATCCGGTCCGATTAGTCTTGGTTTCTTTCGGCGAGCTTTTGGCGAACTTCCGACGATATCTCGGCAATATTCCAACGGACTCCCGACAAGCTCCTGGACTTTATGACATTCTTCTTAGCAAGTTCCGATGGGCTTCTTTAGCAAGCTCCTGGACTTCTTGGTCAATTTCGATAAAACTTCCGACGAACTCTCTAACTCCCAACGAAATCTCGTTCTCGACTTCGGGACTTTATTTTGCTTTATACCTTGATCACTATCGTAGTTAATCTTACATAAATAAAACCTACTTCGATCTAGACAATTATTACAAAGCTTGAATCATGTTGTCTGACATATCATTAGTTCATCGACGCTTCATCCAATTCATCAGTGCATCGTCCTCTTCTACGGCATATCACTCAATCGGTTAGTTGACCTCTGCAACTCTGATTTCCTTGGTGCAATTTCTGCTCTTCTTGGCCTCATGCCGGAACCCATGGCCTGAAGCCTTTTGCTGATATGTTGACCGATCCTCTGGCTCGACGTCCAATCTTATGACATGTTCCATTCCGGCCCAACATGATTCTTCCTACTTTAATTGTCTCTCCCTGATCGAAGCTTCCTACGTCACTCAAAACACATATCAGATAAACACTATCAATTGGTTTCATCATCAAAATTCGAGATTCAACTTAAAATACTTTTTTAAAATTCTTTAGAATCCAATTAGCTAAATTATTTTCAAATAAATTTTATTTTATTTATTTTATTTTTGAATATCTTTTATATCTTATCAATTAATGGCCAAGTGAGAGAATGTTAGATTATGTGACCCTTTATAATTGGATAAGATATATAATGAAACTAATTGGATTTTGATAACAAATATTGGCTAATATAAAAGAAGTACATATTATAGTAGGATTCCTTAAGAGATATCCTTGATGGGAGGAACTCTCCTAATAACTTATCCTAGATTCTATACTGTTAGGATCGAGAGCACTAAGAGGGGGGGGGGGTGAATTAGTGCAGCGGAAATCTTTCAGCGATTAAAAACGAAAGCTGCGTTCGTTCGATAAAAACTATTTTGATGCAAAAGCCGATTCTAAGATTACTTATGATTAAGTGCAGTTTACGTTTAAACACAGTTAGCGTCTAAATGCAGTTTGCATCTAAATGCAGATTGCGTCTAAACTCAGATTGCGTCTAAGCGCAGTTTGCGTCCAAGCGCAGATTGCGTCTAAGCGCAGTTTGCGTCTAAGCGCAGATTGCGTCTAAACACAGTTTGCGTCTAAGCGCAGTTTAAGCAGAAGTATAAAGACAATGTGCTGCTATTGTACAGCTCAAAAAATAATTTGCAGAAAGCAGATTTACGTCTAAACGCAGATTTACGTCTAAACGCAGATTTACGTATAAATGTTGAAACTCGTTCGTAAAATTGCAGAAGACAGTTTGCATTTATAAATAGAATCAAAATGTAAATGTAAACTGCAAGGAATCTCGTTCGTAAAAGCGCAGAAGACAGTTCGCAGTTATAAACAGATTCAAGACGTAAATGTAAGCTGCAATGTAAAGATCGTACGAAAACACCTATTGACGTCTGAATCCAGATTCGGAAAGATCAGCACTTAGAACTTGTTCGTAAAGGCGCAGAGAGCAGTAGTTATGTAGGAGGTTTGCAGTAATGATAAGGTACTCGAAATAAAAGCAAACCAGAGATTTAGAGTGGTTCGGTCAGTCTTGACCTACTCCACTTTTGGCTTCCTCCTCCGACGAGATCACCGACGTCAACTAGCTGCCTTCCTTCAATGGGCGAAGGCCAACTGCCCTTTTACAGTTTCTCTCCTTTTGACGGGCTCAGGAGACAACCCTTATAGATCCTTTCTCTCCTCTCTTTACAACTCAAGACTTGAAGAACAGAAAAGAGGAGAACTTTTGGACTTTACACAAATTTGAGCTCTTAGAATCACTGAAAAGATCAAGAATTCGGTGTAGATCTGTATCCCTTCAGTGCTGAATGGGTGGGGTATTTATAGGCCCCAACCCAATTCAAATTTGGAGCTCAAAACGATCAAATCCCGGAATTTCGGGATCAGGCGGTTGCACCTCTTGACTGGAGAGGTTGCACCACCTGGCAGAGCTCGAAGACTGAGCCTCTGGGCGGTGCCAGCTCTGTCAGAGGCGGTGCCACCTTTGTCAGAGGCGGTTGCACCTCTCTGCCAGAGCTCGAAGACCGAGCTCAGGCGGTGCTACCTCTCTGTCAGGGAGGTTGCACCGCCCAGTCTAGCTCGAAGACTGAGCTCTGGGCGGTTGCACCTCTTGGCTGGGGCGGTTGCACCGCCCAGTCTCGCTGGAAGACATAGCCTGGGCGGTGCTACCTCCAACCCTGGCGGTGCCACCTCTTTCACTATTCCAGCTCACTTGGTTTGGCTCCAAACTTGGTCCAAACCAGTCCGAACTTGGGCCTAATTGGCCCCTACTTGGGTTATAGGATTAACACCTAATTCTAACCCTAATTAACGTGCTAACTATGAATTTTAAAGACATTTTCTAAGCTATTACAAAGTCCGCAAGTCAAGACTCCTTCTGGCGAGCTTCCGGCAAACTTCCGGCGGTCTTCCGATGAACTCTCGGAAACCATTCTGCGGACTCCCGGCAAGCCCCTAGACTTCACGATTTGATCTTAACGAGTTCCAACGAGCTTCTTCGACAAGCTCCGATCTTTCTCGGCGAGCTCCGCGAACTTCCAACGAACCTTCCAGCGAGCTTCCGAAAAACCCTTCGGCAAGCTCCCAACTCATTCTCGGCTAGTTCCGGTAGCATTCCCGACGAACCTTCGGACTTTCGTCGAACTCTCGAACTCGCAACAAATCCTTCGCGCTTGACTCCGACACTTTGTTTCGCTTTATGTCTTCATCGTTATCATAGTTAATTCTGCACAACAAAACAAAACTTCGATCGAGATAATTAATCCTAAGCAATTAACCAAGTTGTCCGACATGTCATTGGTCCCTCGACGCTTCGTCCGATTCTTCGGCGCATCGTCCTCTCCTACAGCCTATTGCCCAATCGGCCAGTTGACTCCGCAACTCCGATATCCTTGGCACAATACCCGCTCTTCTTGGCCCGATGCCCGAGTCCACGGCCCGAAGCCTTCTGTCGATACGTCGACCGATCCACCGGCCTGATGTCCAATCTTCTGACATGTTCCTTCGGCACAACATGATTTTCCTGCTTTAATTGTCTCATCCTGATCGAAGCATACTACGTCACTCAAAACGCAGATTAAATCATAAACATATATCAAGTAGTTTCATCATCAAAATACGAGATTCAACATATACTCTCGCCTATAAATAGACAAAATCTCTAGGGACTGAAAGACGTGTTACACATCTTATAAAGGACACAGTTGAGATATTACAGTTTCTCTCTCAACCTCTCTGAACCATCAATCTAAGTGGTCCTGTGAAAAGATAAGAAGAGAGGAGAAAGAGAGTCTAGTTCTCCTTGTAGATTGATAGCAATTTTAGATCTAAATGTTGAATCTCAGATTTTGATGATGAAACCAATCAATATGTGTTTTGAGTGACGTAGAATGCTTCGATCAGGATGAGACAATTAAAGCAGGAAAATCATGTTGGGCCGGAAGAACATGTCAGAAGATTGGACGTCGGGCCGATGGATCGGTCGACGTATCGATAGAAGGCTTTGAATCGTGGATTCGGGCATCGGGCCAAGAAGAGCGGACATTGCGCCAAGGATATCGAAGTTGCAGAGTCAACTAGCCGATTGGGCAATAGGCCGTAGGAGAGGACGATGCGCCGAAGAATCGGACGAAGCGTCGAGGGATCAATGACATGCCGGACAACTTGATTAGATACTTAGGATTAATTGTCTAGATCGAAGTGTGTTTTATATATGCAGAATTAACTACGATAGCTTGAAGACATAAAGCAAGTTTACCATAGTCAAGTTCGATGGGTGTTCGAGAGTCCGCCGAAAGTCCGAAGAATCGTCGGAAGTGCTACCAGAACCAACCGAGAAAGAATCGAGGACTTGCTGAAGTTTTCGGAAGTCCACCGGAAAGATCGTCGGAGGTTCGTGGAGATCACCAAGAAGGTTCGGATACTTGTCAAAGACTCGTTGAACTCGCCACAAGACCGAGAGCCTGCTAGGAGTCCGTTGGAAGAAATCCGAGGGTGTATCGGAACTCCGCTGGAAGTTCATCGGAAGGAAACTCAACGTTGTCGGTTAAAATTTGCTTAGGGTTATGTCTTAATTTCGTAGTTTGCATATAATTTGGGTTAGGATTAAGGGTTAATCCTATAACCTGGTTAAGGGTCAATTGGGCTTGAGTTTGGACTGGTTTGGGCCAAGTTTAGAGCCCAACCAATGAGCTGAAACAATCCAAGTGATGGCACCGTCGGACTGGGTGGTGGCGCCACTCAGAACCCGAGAGGTCCGACGGTGCCACCGCTAGTACATTATCGGACTGGGTGGTGGCACTGCCCAGAACCCGAGAGGTCCGACGGTGGCATCGCTAGTACACTGTTGGACTGGACGGTGGCACCGCCAATACACTATTAGTGTTAGATACTGACAGGCGGTGGCACTGCCAGCACCGGAAAACCCAAAAGCAATTCAAATTTGAAGCTCAAATTTGAATCCTCTTGGGGCCTATAAATATCCGTCAATTCTCAACAGAGACAACATCTTTTTGACAAGTTAGAAAGTGAGAAAAAGCTCTAAAAAAAGTCTTGTTTTCAATAGCTTAAGTGTTCACCTACCACTTTCTCTTTGAAAAATATGTAAGAGTGTGAACCACTTGTAAGAAGGTTGTAAGAGAGGTATTTGGTCCTTCCCCTTCAAAGTGATTTGCTAGTGAAAGTTGGGAGCCTCATCGAAGAAGGTTTCGAAAGTGGATGTTGGTCACTTGATCGAACTACTATATATCGTGGTGTTCTTTGAATGTGTGTGTTTAATGTTCTGAACCATTTCTCTACTTAGCTGCAAATCATTCGGTTTTCATCTCCCTACTCTTGACTACCCTTACTCGAGCTATTTTAGCTAAGTCATCATTCGTCGCATCAAAATCTCTACACATTTACGAAATCAACTTCAAACTTACGAGTTTTAATCCACTGCACTAATTCACCCCAACCCCCCCCCCCCACCCCCTCTTAGTGTTGCTCGGATCGTAACACTAAAGACAGTACTCTTGTAGATCACATAGAGATCTTTTTCAGATGACATCAAAAGGTACGTATCATAATACCAGATCTAATATTATTTGATTTCAATCTTGGCATAAAAGATTATTTTTGTATTTCATATAGCATATTACATATTTTATGCTTACATGTATATGCTATGATATGTGATATGTGGGTGCATGTATATATTACGATGATGTGTGGTACGAGAGTGTATGCATATATTATGATATGAGGTATAGACATTCATGAATTTGCTATGTATCCTATATTTGCATATAAACACTTTGGATTATTTCGATATAGAATTTTACCTTATTATTTTATATATACTATGTTGTAGGGTGTGCTTACGACATAGGATGAGAGGTTTCCTACTAAATGCCTTCTATCGATGATTTTAAAATATTATAATATAATATGATACATACTTACTTAAATAAATTATATATCCTATTTTACAAGTAAAAATACTATTATCTTATCTAAGTGATTGGTCAAGAAATGAGCACATATAAGCCCATGCTATTACAGATATGGACGATGAGCTTTGAATATTATCATATGCATAACTTTTGAATATACTGTGCACGTATATTTTTATTTTGATTAGATGTTATAATTATATACATGTTTCAAAATTACTATATATAAAGAAACTCTCTCATTTTATTTAGTAAATTAGTATATTTTATTTTTAAAATTATCTATTTTTTATTATACTTATAAAAAAAAATATTTTAGTCAGATGAAATTAAAAATAGGGTGTTATAGTATATCATATTCCTATTTATAAGATGGAAGACAATCGAATCAATTTCATAAATTATGAGATTTATAATAAAAGAATGGATAAATCAAGGCATATGAGATAAGATGACCCCTACTATTAATCAACTGGCACACACCCTTCCTCGTGTGCAAATCACCTTTCAAACACCGGGGAAACTTGATGTGCTGAGTTGGTCAATCGAAAATTCATTAGTCTTCGTGTAATCTGGTCTACTTTCGGTTCCGATCCATCCGAGTTGTGGCTGGCTGAGTCGCACCGGACACGATCGACTCGCCCCCGCCTCGTTCTCTTGCGCACGCATACACAAAACAATACTATTAAAGAGGAGGGAGGGAGGAGAAGCCCTTCGTTTCGGACATCCGCCCGATATCTCGAACGATACCCAAAAGCCAACCCCCCTCTCGCTCACCGTCGTATCGATCGATATCGTTCTCTCTTTGTCTCGATCTCCGCTTCTTCGATCCCTTCGTGCTCGCGCGATAAGGAATTCGAGCGATAGGGATCTTGGGAATGGAAAGTACAGCCAGATCTGGATCCCCGCCGCCGCATCTGATCTGCTCCTGATCCGGGAACTTCTAAGTTCCCGCTCCCAAATCATGGCGGGCGCCGTCTCGGCGCTGTTCCTCCTCGACATCAAGGGCCGCGTCCTCATCTGGAGGGACTACCGCGGCGACGTCTCCGCTGTCCAGGCCGAGCGTTTCTTCACCAAGCTCATCGAGAAGGAGGTGAATCCCTTCCTCGAAACCCTATTTTCTTCCTCCCTCTTGCATGCCTTAGATCCACCCCTGCTGGGGGAAATTGTTGCATTTGGTTTGTCCCGTTTGTTTTTCGAGGTAAGATAGAATCTTGATTTCTGGTTCTGTGGTGACAGGCCGATCCCGAGTCTCACTCGCCTGTGGTGTTCGATGATGGAATCAGTTATATGTTCATCCAACACAACAATGTCTTCCTTATGACGGCTGCGAGGCAGAACTGCAATTCTGCCAGCATCCTTCTCTTCCTGCATCGTGTTGTTGATGTGAGTATTCTTTATAAATGTAGATATCTTATATTAATTAAGTGGATGCTTTATTTTATTATCTTTAATTATATTTATTTCAGGTCTTTAAACATTATTTTGAAGAGCTCGAGGAGGAATCATTAAGAGATAATTTTGTTGTTGTGGTAATTTGAAAAATCTACACTTTGTTTTCTGCTGCGTGGTGCCCGTGCTGTATTGTGTAGGCATTACAATGCTGACCAAATCCAGGAGTTTCTTTTCTTGCTCTATGATTTCATATTATGCTGTCTTGAAATTGTATCTCCTTTGTGATGCGGACAGTATGAGTTACTCGATGAAATGATGGACTTTGGGTACCCTCAATACACCGAAGCTAAGATTCTTAGTGAGTTTATTAAGACAGATGCGTACAGGATGGAAGTCACACAGAGGCCTCCAATGGCTGTCACAAATGCAGTGTCATGGCGTAGTGAAGGGATACGGTACAAGAAAAATGAAGTAGGTCATTTGTTCCTGTTTAATGGATGCTTGCTGGCCACTGTTCATCTCTATCTAATGGGAAAATGTGGTTCTCTTTCTTTCTTTCTTTCTTTTGTAGGTATTCTTGGATGTGGTTGAAAGCGTAAATATTCTTGTCAACAGCAATGGACAGATTATCCGTTCAGATGTTGTTGGGGCATTGAAAATGAGAACATACTTGAGGTGCACC
The DNA here is from genome assembly GCF_036884655.1 of Musa acuminata AAA Group. Taxonomy (NCBI): domain Eukaryota; kingdom Viridiplantae; phylum Streptophyta; class Magnoliopsida; order Zingiberales; family Musaceae; genus Musa; species Musa acuminata. Next base: position 28,684,910 of record NC_088333.1, on the reverse strand, counting down.
ATTCTTTCATAGATTTCTCTTTTTATTTTAATTAGAGTATGTTGTGTGGATTTTTCATCTGTTTTAATGTGATTTATTAAATATGCTGTCCATTTATGTCATTTTAAGCTCACTACTTTATAACTTGTTTTATCTTTTTGACTCTTGAAGGATGAGATACTTTATATGCATGTTAATGTAAAACCACATATAGGTTATGAAGAATTAGATTCCACATAATTCTTGATATGTTCAGCAGAGCAAGTTCAGATACTGACCTACTCCATCAACTTGCTTATGCATTGTTGTCTTTCCTTTAACATGCACAGCACAAAATTAGTATATAAAAATAACGGGAGGCTGCATGATTTTTTTAGAACACATTGTTATTTTGTTAAGAGGGAAATGCCATATACTAGCCATTGGAATGCCAAGCTAGACACTTCCAAGATAATTTAACTTTTGTGGTGTGTTATGGTGGATATGGTCCTGCATATTTCCTTGGTTGTGTTGATGGAAAAGAAAGTCCAATCAGGAAAGGAAATTTTGATCTTATGCATCTCCTTGTAAGATATTATTTTGTTTTAAAGTACTGCTTGAATTATGATGCAAAATCATCTCCCTTGCATCTTCAGTAATATGATTTATCAATGATCTTTTTGGCTTTAGTTTGTGATGTACATCTTACATGAGAAGCAGTTTATGCGCATTAACAAATATTTAATAGATAATAAATGTGAGTGCTTCTGATAATGGAAAAAAGCAACTTTTTTTAATTGATGCAGTAATATTGAAGAAGTGATAAATTTTCAGCGTTAGTTATACATCTTTTCCTTTGAAAATCCCATAGTGGATAAATTGCAAAAGTGAGACAACGCATTGAAAGTAAAATGATATTTACGGAAGTGGTTCAAGTACAACAAGAAAATTAAATCATTCCCCTGGTTCTTTAGTATCTTTGTTTTAACTTTAACTACTTCAATTGCAACTCTGCACTTTTTGAGAATACTGGTACTCGACTACATACTTATTCTAGTTAAAGTTGGAAATTGGAAATCATGTAGAGTGGAGTTTTGAGTTGATTTATTTTATAAGATGTTCACTAAAGTCCTACTTGTAAGTATATTGGACTACCATAACTTACAACATTTATCCGATATTGTATTAGATTCATTAGAAACTTTGAATGTAATTTTTCTTTCAGATATATATACAACTTCATCATCTCATTTTCCATCAAACTTTAGGATATCATGTTTATAACTAAGATAGAGATTAGTTTTTTTTTTTTGATAAAAATGGATTCCTTTAGGTAGCTAAATTACAAAACCCTCATGAGAACACTTGAAAAAGTTGTTCTACATGGTCCTGACCCTCTTGGGTGTCTCTTGGGTCACAAAAATGATTGAGACCTAGGCAACCTAATCGAACAAGCCAAAAAAAGCCACAAAGTTTACCTTTCTTTCTATATGCATATTGTACATTGACCATCAAACTATATCTAAAGCCAAAATTTACCATCATTGACTTGACCTTAGATTCTCCAAGGAACAAATAATGATATTTAAGAGTTTGGTAGTATTACTCCACTTTCATGGTCATGTTGGTAACACCCCCACAAACATTCTGACAGGGGCTTCCCATCAACAAGCATATTTTATTTAATTTGAGACCTGATATCATGTTGCTAAAGATGCCCAATTCCTCTAAAGAGACCTATAAGATTTTGAAATAAGTGCCTGTGGTTCTTCATATGTAGCCAATGTGGCTGGGCTCTGATCAAGACACATTACCGATTGTAATGAAATATTGGTAGTTCCCCCCAATATAGCTTCATTGAAAAAGTTACCTTTTGCAAATGGGAGTTGTTGCTAATGTTAAGGCCACTCAGAACATTTGTCTTTGTAGATTGGCCCTAAGCTACCCCCACGATGCACTGGTCCAAACCTAATGATCCTGGTTCCTGTGCAGGTTAAGGTGCGTATTTTTGACATCACTCCGTATTTTGGAAGGTTTTTGGCCTGATTTAAAAAATCAGGTCACTTGCCCTGTTAATCAAGTTAATCATCTCCATACTAATAATCATGGATGACTCCAAATATTGGCCCAAGCCCCATTTTGACCTGCCAAGGAAGAGCAAACTTAATAACATAGGTTACATTTTAATTGGCTGATTGGTCAAAGAACATTAATCTTGTGGGAATTTTCATTTGATAAATTGAATCATGATAAAGAAGTTCAAATGGTATTCCTAATATCCAAGATTTTGTCCACCTACTTGGCCAAAAGAGGAACCTTAGATAACCTCGTGTTAGGCAACGTAAGCATTTTATCTGATCCTAGATAGGTGTAAGTTTCTTTTTTCATTTCCTTTTCCATACGAAGTTTTTTCTTTTAACAATTGTGTTAATCTTTATAAAGAATCCCTCAAGCATGTAGCAGTTGGATTGTCAACAATTTGGAATGTTAGAAAGTGCAGAGCTAACCAAAATGGATAAATTAAGAAAAAAGTTCTCTTTTCTGGCACCAAGTTCACTCGTAGCCTTTTGAATAGAGTCTTAAATTGGCCTTTACCCTCCTTGTTAATGGAAAATGATCCCAACTTACACCATAGGTCACAATGCTTATGAACAACCTGAGATAGCTGTAGTATACTTCTAACTGAGGTTTAAAATCTTGATCGTATGAGCCGGTATGAACCGGTATTTATCTGATCAAGTCCTGGTATAAAAAATTGTAGCTTGATATCGGTAAATACAATTCATTGTACTTTCTTTATTTACTATTATTTGGTGGTATATGTTGACATATGAACTACTATACTGATACCATGCTGGTTCAGTTGGTTATCCACCCACTTTTGAGTCCTTTCTTTTAACCTTAAGCCTAGTTTAACTAGGAGTTAAACATAAAAGTTCTTGGAAACTTCTCTGTATTTCCTGAAGTGCTGTCTACAAAAGTAATTTCCCTAATGATGAATAGAGTTAAGAATCCTAGTTACTTGGTTGTCATGATATGTATCTGCACATTGTCAAGATATGTCACATTCTGCCATGCTTCTGATGTTTTAGACAAATGATTACATATCAGATATCTGAGGTACAGGGATTTGACTCAGATTAACAATAAATATTGATATAACTATTCAGTGAAATAGATACTCTCTGGACAAGAAATTAAAGCACCAAACAAAACTCATGATTTCATTTTCTGGAAACAAACCAAAAAGAAAACATGAGAAGAAGGAACAACAGGAAAGAAGATTAGTTATATCTCAAAAATCAAATAACTACCTCTGTAATATACATAGATATTTACAAATTCAGTTTTCTTGATATGGGATATGGGTAGAGCACAAACATCTGTATTCATATCTGAGAAACTAAGGTAACAGAAATCAAATGCAAATTTTGGATATGTGATGTATATAAAATTGTATTACTCCAGCTACACTTCATTTTGGAAATGATTAGGACAGATTTTTTTGCCAGAATTGATGGAACAAAACATGTGCACTTAATGTGAACAATGACATTTATTTCTTTTCCTGAAACTCAAATGTGACAAATGCTTTTGTGCTCTTGATGTTCTCCCTTCATCTGAAGTACTCCATCTGAAAAAATATAAATTCACTTGATAACATGTTCTTGATGTTCTTTAATCTTATGTACTCAACCTGAACCATGCTGATTCATCCAAAACACTAGCATATGTGGCATATGTAGAATATTGTGTAACAAGCATCATATATATTGAGAATCGAAGTTTGACAATGGAAAATCATGCACAATCTATGCAGTGGAATGCCTGAATGTAAACTTGGGCTGAATGACCGGGTACTTTTGGAAGCTCAAGGCCGAACAACTAAGGGGAAAGCTATAGATTTAGATGATATCAAGTTTCATCAGTAAGTGGTCCTTTTTCTTGTGCTGAGGGTCCTTTCACTTTTTAGTTGTATATGATCACATTTATTTATGAATATTGAGTATTTATACTGTCTGTTTAAGGTGTGTGCGTTTGGCACGGTTTGAGAATGACAGGACAATATCCTTCATACCACCGGATGGATCTTTTGACCTAATGACGTACAGACTCAGCACTCAGGTTAACCTGGATTTATGATTTTGTATGAAATAAAATCCTAAAAGTTCATATTTTTGTTTGATATATAGCTTTGAGGTCATATATAGCTTGCACACTTTTTATCCTGGTCCTTCAGGTAAAGCCTCCAATCTGGGTGGAGGCTCAAATTGAGAGGCACTCGAGAAGTCGCATAGAGATCATGGTGAAAGCAAGAAGTCAGTTTAAAGAAAGGAGGTGTGAGCATACTTTCATTTTGTTATAGATGATTGCACTTGTTATACCTGTTATAACTTGAGCCGTCCATTTATGAAGAGTTTCTGTCTTTGTTTCTTTGACACAGCACTGCAACAAATGTAGAAATTGAGATCCCGGTACCTTCAGATGCCACCAATCCTAACATTCGGACATCCATGGGTTCTGCTACATATGCACCTGAAAATGATGCACTGGTCTGGAAAATAAAATCTTTTCCTGGTGGCAAGGTTTGAGGCACAACTCCTTTTTTGTTGATAAATGGAGACGTCAATCTAATTCTAGTTCAATCTTTCTTCACGACATAAATACAGTCCTTTGCTACATTTAGGAATACATGTGTAGGGCAGAATTTAGTTTTCCCAGTATAACCGCAGAAGAAGCAACTCCAGAGAAGAAGGCTCCTATACGTGTGAAGTTTGAGATCCCATATTTCACTGTGTCTGGAATACAGGTATTTTGATTCTTCACAACTTATGTACTGCAGTATCTGAACCAGTAGTTAATGGATCTACCACATCGGTTGCTTAGGTTCGGTATCTCAAAATAATTGAGAAGAGCGGATACCAGGCCCTTCCATGGGTGCGATACATCACAATGGCTGGTGAATATGAACTGAGACTCATCTAGCTCACTCTAGTCTTCTGTTTGGCATTTGGAAACTGCATGTGCAATACTTCAGGATATTTGAGATGCTGTGCATTCTGGATTTACACGGAGCACACGTGGGACTTATCGTTTACATCTTCGGTGTGCATGGTAGAGATCATCCAAACAACGTTGTTTTTAGTAACTCCTGCTTCTAGTATGTTGTGTGAGAATGACGTGCTTATCCAAAAAGTTCACTGTATTTTTCCAGAGATTGTGTATTGGGCTTGTTATACGCTATAGTTCTCCATATCTTTTTATGAAGTGCCGACAACAAAATATATTTTTGGAAATGGATATTTTCTTGGTTGAATAAGTAACTTCCATCCTCTTTTTGGAAAAAAATTCATCTCTCTTGAAACTACAAAGCTTGTGATTGTTTACAGGTCGAGTTTCCAATCTGTGCCCCAGCCATTGGTTACATTCCCCAATTGTATGATGCCTGATTTCTTTCTCCAATTGTATGATGCCTGCTGTCAATTGGATTAAGTTGATTTGTTGATGAGGCTGAGCTTCTGATCCAAAGTACTTTTATTTGCTGGGTAACTCTAATCAGTCTCAACAAGTTATACAGAGTTACGTCTCTTGAGGAACAATTAGATTGTGAAGTGGGTACTGTAGGGTTTGTGATCACCTGCTTTGGGTTTGAATTAAACCTTGATGATGTTCATTAATTTATCTTCAGATTTCAGTCTACATCTGATTCTGCGGTTCCTTTTGTCTCTTTAATCTTTCACAGTTAAAGAGTATTCTGATTCAGTTCAGGTATGTGTATGTAGAAAACCATGAACTCTTATGTTTACAGATTAAGACTCAGCATCTACTAAAATTTGTCCCAGTAAAAGTAGTAGGATGTTTAATGTTGTTTGGTGATTGTTCTATAAGCTCAAAGATTTTGAGTCCTCAAGATATGGAGGAAAATGTAAGATTAGTTCGTTGCCTAAAGGTTCCATTGGCAAAAACTAAAAGCACGTCTCTCTCTCTCTCTCTCTGCCTGAGAGCAAAAATGGAGTAGAGAAGTAGGCCATGATTGTCGAATAGCTCTCCCCTAACTTGTGATACTCTCCATTAAGATGATTTTATTTAGGCAGCATTTTTGTGGCCCTTTAATTTTATAATTTAGTCATCATCAAATAATAAAATTACTCGTTGTGATCTTAGTGATTAAGATTTTCATCACATAAAAGCCTCCTTTTTTTTTATTGTATGAATAAAATTACTTATATTAACCCTTTCCGAATCCCCGAAAGACTCTTTTTTTAAAATTAATAGTATAATATTCACTTCTACAAGCTAATGGATCATTACCTTAGTGGTTCATATACCATAAATTGTACTTAGGGAATTTGGAGGTTCTGATGGTTGAGGAATGATGGATATAACTTTGATTTAGAGTAGTTCCCTCGTACATAAATGAGGTAGTTGGTTGATTAATGTACTTCATAGAATTGGTGATAGATGAAGCCGGGAATTGTGATCAATTGAAAGCTAATCTCCAATGCCAAGTAAAAACAATCTTAACCATTCATTTGAAAGGAATTATATAGACAAAAGATCATACTTTCCCTCACAAACAAAATGCACTTGTAGAACGAAATACTTCAGCATTATCTACCTTTACTTGCTCTCTTTGGTGTTATAAGAGAGAGAGAGAGAGAGTGTAATCACCTATAATTTCTCCCTTAACAAAAATTAATTACTATAAATAATACATTGTTTTATTTTTAACTTTGTGTTATAGTCGATGAAATAATTAAATTTGATTTCTTTAATCACGTGAATAAGTTAGAAATTTTACTAATTAATTAATTTATTTCATAACGAGTGATTTGAAATTTAGGAAGTAAATAGTTTACATTCCATTTTCGTGTGTGAACTATAAGAAATGAATATTATATTTCTCGAAAAAAAAATTAAAATAAATTAAAATAAGAATTAAATTATTAATTACCTTTTTGGGAGATCTCATCTTCTCTTATATAAAGGAGACTACTCCTCCCTCATTCGTCGTCGAGCCTGGCAATGGGAGGATTGAGGAAAGGACTTTCCGGGGAGATGATATCGAGGAAGGGATAATCGAAAAGAGATAGGATCTTTTCTTTTTCAATTAGCTTTTATTTATGTTTTGAAATAGAGTATTATTATTTTATGATGCATAATGATGTTTTACTTTTGAAATTTCATGAGTAATAAATAATGATAATTGATTTATGATGTTATAATCATTATTTGATTTATCTCGATCTCTTGAACTAAAATAAATTTTAATATTGATTTAATTATTAAAATTTTTATTTTTGGATTAACATAGTAGTTCTAATTTATTTAATTAGAAATATCTATATTTCAAGAATTATGTGTGAATTTTTATAATGTAATTAATTTTAAATTTAAGATCATAAATTTAAAGTTTTAATTAATGGATTTAAGTCATTCTTTAATTATTTTAAATGTTGAAATCTAATTTGATAAGAGGAGTCTAATTGGAGTGTGACTTGAGTCAAGTTGATCGATTAGATCGAATCAACTTAGCCCATGTGGTCATGTACGACTTAGCTCATGTGACCAAGTACAACCTAGCCCATGTGATTCAGTATGACCCAACTTATGTGGCCGGGTAGGAGCCAGCCCATATGGCAAGGTACAACCCAACCCATGTGGCTAAACATGACCCAACTCATATAGCTATGTATGATCTAGTCCATATGGTCATATATGACCCAACCCATGTAGTAAGATATGACCCAACTATGTGGACAGGCATCGGCCAACTCATACAGCTAGGTATGACCCAATCCATATGGTTAGATATGACCCCAACTCATGTGTCTAAGACCAACTCGCGAGCCAAGCAATGCCTAGTTCAATGGCAAGACTTAGCCCAACTTATAAGTGAGGCTTAGCCTAGTTCATGAAGTTAAGTCTGCCCAACTACGCGATTGGCATTAGATATATCGTCGCTCCTTTTATATAGCCCGTCATACCCCAACTCAACCTAGTACCTGGAACAAGCATATGTAGTGTATGTGGAATATGTATATGCAGTGTATGTGACCCGTCCAAGACTCAAGTGGGTTGGTTCAGTTTGGATTAGCACTATACGACATAGTCCAATTTCCTCCCTCTATATTGGTTTGAGCTCATTAATTGACTAGATCAAATAGGTTTGATCAGTTAAAGTCGGTTTAGGGTGATTCCAAACTAACTTGACTAGTTTAAACATATTTGATCTAATCGAGATCAATCAAATCTAAATTAGAACAGTCTATGGTGATTCCAAATCGGTTCTATAAGGATTTGAGGTTGGTTCCGTTAGATCATAATCGAATTGAGTTTGGTTTAAGTCAATTTAGCTATTCAAATTAGGGTTTTGGTTGATTAAAAATTATTGAGAGATTGATGTTTCTGTGTCTTTATGATTGGATGAATTTAAGAGTTTTATCTAAAGATGTCATTTGAAAATGATTATTGATTTTCTATTTTCTTATGTTTATGATCTTGATACGATGAGTATCATGTAGTAGATGTGACTAGACTAATAGTTCACATTGGGAGTGCAACATGTGAAAGGAGCTACGGGTCTGTCACAGTACGGAGCCACCATTGAACATAGTCTAGCAGATTTACATCAAGTATGATCTCTCATAATATTTAATTATATTGATTTCTTGATGTATGCATGAGTGATTGGATGAGTGTAAATGAATGATCATGGATGTTTTTGTATCCCTGCAAAGGGCATGTATGGAGATTCCCTTCGAAGATTAGCGGACCGTTAGATGTGATGGTTATACGGTTCCTCCATCCATTATTGGGAGGAACGTGTCCCCACTTGAGCGGGTGAGGAATACCATTTTATTCGTTGTTGGGAGTGCGATATGGATTATCTCTATCCATTGTTGGGAGGAACCCATGGAATATACCTCTCCATTTGCTGTTGGGAGAGTGCATCATCGGGTGATGTACGTCTTTGTTATTACGTATGTGTTGCATGTGGCTGATGCATGATTTTGTTTATTACGTAAGAAATTATCATTTTTTTTCTGATATATAAATTTTACGATGAATAAATATATTTTTTTATTAAATTATTGATCTTTGTTTATATTTTATGAATATTGAAGATTAACTTTATGATTTTTACGAGGTTCCTACCGAGATTGCTAATATATTTTTATTTTTTATTTATTTTTAGAGTAATTTACTACTATGTAATAGATCTGAAACTTGGGTGGAAGAGATATGACCCTATCAAAAAGATGTTATCATTTTTTTTTATTAATAGAATATTTACTACCATAAAGATAAGGATTTGAATTCAAAGACGAACGAAAAGAAAAGAAAAAAATTTATTATGTAGCTTATGAATAATAAATTATTAATTTATTATTATTATTTATAAATCCGAGATGAGAGAGAGAGAGAGAGAGAGAGAGAGAGAGGATGGATGGACAAAATTGAACTTATGCAAGGTTAAAATACGAAAATAATTATAAAGATACGAGAAAATATAAATTTAACCTTGAAACAAGGAGATTATACCACTAATGAAATCGACAAAATCTATTTATATGTATATGTATATATCAAAGATCTATGCTATGAAAGGCAAGAAAAAAGAGACTTTGTTTTGATAGAACTGAAGCTATATGTGCTAGCTTGGAAGAAATCCCAGATCAAGGGACTGCTGACCCTCAACGTGTCAAATAGAGCTAAAGGTCAGGCACTTGGCTAGCACTTGTCACACTTAATCTGTGCAAAAGGTGGTCGGACTGCTCACTGCGGGTCGCAGTCCGATTGGAAGATTTTGCACTCACATACAGAGAGAGAGAGAGAGAGAGAGAGAGAGAGGAAAAGAATGATCTGAGAGTAGAAATCCATGGACTTACATCACCCCAGCATATGTATAGAGTGAAAGTCGAAGAGAAGAATAAGATAGGAGGAAGAGGTAAAGCAAACAAAGAGAAGGCAAGACAAGGAATGATCAGAAAGAAAACCATGGACTTACCCACACACAAAACTGATCTCTGATGTATACAGTGGAAGTTAATGAGCTAAAAAAGAAAGGCAATGGCAGCAACCACGGGAGGAGGACGCAGGGGTAAGAGTTGGCCTCTTTATATAGAAAGTCTGGGCTCGGGCATTAGGGTTTCAGGCAATGCTGAGAGAGAGAGAGAAGATGATGATGAAGGGGTCGGGCAGCATGAATGAATTTGCAGTAAAATAATGCTGCCATGAGCTGTCAGTCTTATCTGTTTCATGATATGCTCAAAATGAGCAAGTGCTTGCTGACAGACAGCAACAGTGTATGCAACTTGCTGCTTTAAGTATTTATCTGAAACATCTAATCCAATGTACAGTTATTTGGATCCATGAATGCAATGACCAGCTATTTGTATTATGCTTGATTCATGTCACTGCTTTTCCAGCCATGTGAATGCCATGAATGCTCAGCCTCAGATAAGTTTTCTCAGCCCAGCATGCATAGAATGCATTGCCTGAAGTTTCAAAACTGAGGAATATGTGCCAGCAATTAATAAATTAGGAATATTTATATAATTAAGAACTTTAGCATTGTACAAGAAAATAAAAATTATCATCATGAATCTGCATTTGGAATAAGAGAATAAAACAAAATATTAATTGTAATTTATAAATGCATGAATGAAATTACACAAGTTTAGAGATGGAGCATCTGCAAATATGTGCATGTAACCCTAATAAATCATTCATGGATTTACAGTTACTATGTTTGCTTATTCTTGCATTTTTAGATGTACAAGCATTCATGCATTCATGACACAAGCACTAGTGCTAAATATATTAATTAGGTAGAAAAGTTATTTGAAGAAAATAAATTTGAGTTAGGATCCTCTTCCCTCTTCAATACCTACTACTACTCCATATATGAGATTTTTGTTAGGTATTTTAATAATAAGGAAAATCTAAAAGAAAAAAACCCAAAATTCAAAATATGTGATGAACAATTTTTTATGCATTTGAATCTCTATGAAATGCTTTTGTGTATTTGAAAATAAAAATAATTTGATAAAGCTACTCCAAAAATCTCTAAATTCCATTCTGAAAAGAGACTTTTGCCAATATTTATTTATGCATTTGAGAGTCCCAAAGAGAGTAGAAAATTGTTTAATTTAAATAATACAACACTTTTGAAAGTTTAAAAAATGGCCAAGAAATGCTTCTTATAGGTAGAAAAAATTGAAATCAGTAATGGAAAAGCAGCAGAATTTTTTGCTGCTGCAATAAACTTTCAAATTTTTAAGAAAAGTAGAACCATATGAAATTGCAACCTTCCATCATATGGAATATTTTTCCAATCTGTAGTTTAGTTGTTTCTCTCACTAGCTATAATATAAGCTCTAAAGAATTGGTATTGGAAGATCTAAAATTCTCTATAATTGTATTTTCGATTTTCAGATTGAATGGAGCGCTTTAATTCCCACATATTTCCATTGTTAAAAGTTCAATCACAATTGCTTCAATAAATCATTCAAGAGAGATGTAAATATTCCTTTGCGACCTGAGTGAATAGGGGTGAGATTACAGAAATAACCTCTTCGGTTCGGTCATTAGAGTAAGACTACATACATATATCTGATACCCAACAACGTTACTTGTTTTAGATGGGTTCACCGTTCACATGCTGTATGTACTACAGGCATTCCTCTTGGCCTTTATGGGGGTGTTAAAGTCTGTGAGAGATCGATCATTTAGATCTATCAAATGTTATCTTAGCTTCGTCAGTGACTCTGTAAGGCTTCATTGATGAAATGTAGACCTTCTCTCTGCTTTTTGGGCCTCAGATGACAGAGAAAACTCCTCGGGACATTGATGTTATCACAACCAGATAAATTTGTACAGTATATGAACTCAAAAACTCAGGAAATGTAATATGAAACTGTCGAAAAATTTCTGCATATGGAGTAGATATGTTTAGCAATAGAAAAATGCCAATGTAAATATTTCTGGATCCCTTAGAAACTTTCAGAGAAAATGAGTCTACAGTAATAAAGTCAATGAAAATCTTGAATAAACAACAAATGATCAGAAGGAATTTAAATTAGACAAGATGATTTCACCCACCAGCATTCAGAGGTAGTAAGTAGGCCACAAAATCCCACATGCTTGTGGTGGTAGCTGATTTGATTCTTTGCATGTGATCATGTACTAGAAAAATAGTAATGATCTCAGCTGTGTATGACTTCATTTCTCCCATCTGTTGCAGAGATCTGTGAACAGGTGGTGCCAAAGGTTGCTAAAAAGCTGTGCAATTAATTAAGAATTAGAGTATTCAGAATATGTTCTTTTTTTTTTTTTTTGGAGAAGATAAAGTTTCTATTAATTTATTGTTTATCTTTGGCCAAGGAAATGAAGGAGTTTTAATGTGTGAAGATTCATGCATGCCTGATCACAAATTTTCACTCAGGCCAAGACCTGTTTTTACTGTCAGTCTATTCATTCATCTGTGATTTGTCTCTTTTTCCCTCTCTACCTGTCCATCAAAATCTTTTGACATTACATCAAATAAATAAATGCATAAATTAAAGTAGAATTCCTTTTGACATGCACAAACCGAAGTATCATTTTGTTGTCTTTCATTAGCAGTAACTCCCCCACACACACACACATATATATAGTCATATTTTGGCTATCATTTTCTATGCTGTCAATTTAATTTGTTCGCAACATATCGGACAAAATCATTGGAATGATGTTCTTCTTGAGATATCATTTTCTCCTGATTTTAGACAATGAAAAGGAGCAATGATTGTACAACCATCTCCATGTCAGTATGCTGTGGCTGTATCTACTTGGTTTCGAGCAGAAGTAGGGAACAAAGAGCATCAGGAAAGCTACCGAACCGAGAGAATTCGATGTAATTGAAGCAGAAAACAAATCAAGTAGCCCACGTTATGAGATCAAACTATTTAGTACATCTCAGAATCAGATCATAAACTTAGTTACTTCATCTGCTGCAATTACAGTAAATTATGCTACCAATAAAGCTTTTCTACTTGAGATGAATGAAATGAAGATACAAAAATGATGCCAACAACCAAATACAAGGGTAGATGGCCAAAGGAAATTGTTCTTTTCCTTGGGTTCATCTTCGGCTATCATTAACTGGACCAGGAGGTCCAGTACCAGTGACCAATCCAAAAGTAATGATCGGTATGGGCTTCTCAATCTAACTCTATCCCTTGATAATCTAGCATAATCCTACCTTTCTCACCATGAGTTGGAGAGTCATTTCCTTGTCATCCCTTGTTTGATGTGGAGTTCATGAAAGACGTAGACTGACAGTGAAGGATGTAGATCTTTAACTCTCTCTCTCTCTCTCTCTCTTTCTGTAGTTGAAGACAGGCAAAATAAGGCTGTCACAGTGATCAGAAAAGAGCAAAGAAAGTGCGTGTGTGATGTTGTTTATAGTAATAACTAGCATTCAAACCAGAAGTTATCATCCAAATCAGCTTTCTTTTTCTTCAAGATTACAACCTGCTGGGATTGAGATTTTATGAGCTCTATATTTTTATATGAATCTACATTGGTGTCTTGAAATATATGAAATGATATGGAGCTCTAGTAAATAATTATAGTGGTTAGTTTGATAGAAATGTGGATGAAAACAAGGAGATGCAGCTGCAATTCTAGATTGAGTGGGAAATCTGAATGAAAGATGTTCTTCCTCCTCTTCTTTTTCAAACCTAATCTGGCATAGCAGCCCCACAGATCACACAATCTTCATCATAAAGAAGTATTTGTCTAGTTAAATGGATTTTGGTGGACATGATTAGAAAAACAAAAGAAAAATCCATGAAAACAGAAGGCATGGCATGCATTAATTGAAGGCCAGTGTCCCTTGCTTTGTTCTTCCCACAAGCTTTCAAATGAGAAAAGTAGGTGATCTAACCTATACATGCATGGGTGCACTGAGCTCTTACTGTTCCTTAAAGCAAATCAAACTGCTTTATTTAGAGTGGCCCCCTACTATTTTTCTATACTTCAAAACATGTGGAACACATTTATTTAATAGAGAGGACAATTATTTCATCTGTCTCTGCCTTCTTTTTAGTTCGTAATACAAACAAGGTATGATCTAACAGTACTCCTCCATGTCACATGCATCTCATTAACCAGACAAAAGAAGACATATGGGTTTCATGTAGGGCCAGTGTGGATCTGATAAAGTATGTCAGAAATCCAAGTGCAGTGGGATGTGGTGACACTATTCAAGATCTGAATTATATTGATACTGTTATCTAATGATTCTTAAATTATTTTTTTAGGATATATGAAACTGATGTGATACTCACATCTTGATTCATTTTAATCTTACTTGGATCCATATCTAAGTTATTTGTTTGTCTCAGCATAATATAGTTAAAAAAACTTAGTATCCAATTATATTATTTTTATCATGAAATGGTGTTCATATTTCTATGAAAGATTTCTTTTTTTGTTCTTTAAGTAATCCTCAACTTCTTTTTGTTGGATCATGCTAATGCTAATTCTTGAAGTTGCAAAAGTTCTCATGAAAGTAAACCCTCAAGTTATTAAAAAAATAACAATAATAAAGTGATAAGTGTCAACAATTTAGAGTTGATTACGTGGATCTTTAATCACTATTCAGATTGATAAAAAGTCATATACTTAATTAAGTTTAGAATAATTAATTGTTTTATTTATAATTTATATTAAAGTTTATTAGGTCCCCTCTATCTCTTTTTATATTACTAAAATTAATTATTTTATCTCTTTTAATTACTGTATTCGTATGTCTCCTAGGCATATATCCATATAATCTTAAACGATTCTCTTTTATCATTCTCTATTAAATTGATATTTAGTTATTCATAAATAAATAAAAAATTTTATTTCATTTCTAGTAGGTCTACACATTCACTTCAATAATTTCATCTCAGCAATATAAATTATATATATATATATATATATATATATATATATATATTATTTCTTAACTACTCAACACTCATATTCATGAAGTATTATTAGTTTTATAATTATTTTATATTTTTTAGTTTTAAATATATATGATAATCATATAAAAATCTTAATATCCCTCGTTATTTTAACTATCTCATTTTTACTCTATGAGTAATATTCTTCATCGATCTCTTCATCTCGTTGAATAAACGAACTTAAACCTTTTACTTAAAAAAATATTTTATCTATCCAAATTAACTATATTTTTTTATCTATTTCTATTATTACTAAAATTATATCTTATATATTCAGTCTAAAATCTTTATTTTTTAAAGATTGTCTCTATAACTTAAGTTTATAATTAATTTTACTTAGGTTTTCATCAATTAACATAATATCATCAACAAATAATATACACCTAGCGGATTTATCTTATAAATAACTAATAAGTTCATCCATTATTAATGTGAAAAGGTACGAGATATAATGTAAACTTTTAATATAATTTTATGCTAATAAGGAACTCATGTACTCTTATGGTTCTAACAATGATAGATATATTATCATACATATCTTTAATGACATTAATATAGTTAGTGGTTATACTTTTTTTTTTTCTACAACCTATCATAATAACTCACTAAGAACTCTATCATAGGTCTTTTTAGTTAATAAAAATTATAATATTTTTTTATTAATTATATTAATAAATAAATAGCTTGTATGGTTGATCTTCTAAGAATAAAATTAAATAGATATTTTAATATATTTATTTCAAGTCTCATTCTATTTTTGATAACTTTTTTCCAAGATTTTTATAATATGACTTATAATTTTACTTCTTTTCTAATTTGAATAATTTTGTATGTTACCTTTGTTATAGTAAATTAGTACTAAAAACTCTTTTTCTATTTAATATACATCTTTCTGAATCTCATAATCTTGATAAATAAGTTATTTAACCAAGTCAATCTCTTAAACCTTCAACTTTTCTAGACTTCAATACCGCTAGTTCTAAGCTTATAAATAAATACATGATTATTAAATCTATAATTATTATTTATAGTTAAAACTATATCCTTTGTGGAATATTTATTAAATAATTTATAAAAATAATTTTTACATCTTTCTTTAATTTCATCATCATCAATAAATATTGTTTGATCTTCATTTTAAAGTGTATAATATTATCTAAATCTTTATGCTTTCGGGTTTAGCAATTTGATACATATCATTTTCACTATTTTTAATATCTTATTTATTATAAAAAATATCATAGGTTTTATATCTCATCATACACTAGTTTTTAACCTCTTTTCTCCTCGTAGACACAAAGTTACTATGATTCAATATTTAATCATTGCTTCTAACAAAATTTTTATCTTTCCCCTCCTTTTCTTATTATTTACCTTTTTACGTTAAGCATCCACCAATCTTATTCTTATTCTATGTCTTCTTCTTGTCACTCTTAATCATCATCAAGCTTTTCTAATATCATTGACCTCAAATTTTATTTTGTCAAATGTTTGTAATAGAATATTAAATGAGATATTAGATTGATAAATATTTAAGATTTATGGAGTCGGTGTTCTAATGAGATAATGAATTTTAATATAGGAAGGAGTTCTTGTGAAGAAGAAAAATCTTGATAATTAGGGTTTGGTTCTCCTATGAGTATCTACGTATTGATAGGGAGAAAACAAGATATAAAAAATACTTTTGATACTTGAAGATTTTTTATCTAGAGTTTCTAAAAAGGATGAGAAAATGATATAAATTCTTTGCAAAGAAATTTATATTGAGTGAGGATAAATAAAGATCTTGTAATTAATCTCATATAGTGAAGAATTTAATTTTTTCATGGATGAAAGAAGAGATTTATCGAACCACATTAATCTTACATTAACTTTCTGATATATATTTGATTATTGATCCCTAGGTGATTTTGTTTTTTATTTTTTAATTTTTCTTCGATATCATAGACCAAAAGATTTGATGGCCAGAGATACAATAAGAAGAAGTGTGAATTAAAAATATGTACAAAAATTGACAAAATATTCATTAAGAAAGAAATGGATGAGATCGACAAGTATTTTAGGATTTGTAGAGCCAATATCTAATGAGATAAGGAATTTTAATACAACGAGTTCTTATGAAAATATTGATAATTTAGATTTGATTCTTCTATAAAATATCCAATGTATTTTTAGATTTTGATAAAGAGAGAACTATGAATAATATTTCTGATACCGTTTTTAAGATGGGTGAGAAAAGGATGTAAATTTTTTAGAACTTATACACGAGAGGATTTACATAAAAATATGTGCTTTAGTGGAAACCTTAACAACTTATAATTAATCTATCAAACCATATTAATTTTAAGTTGACTTGTATAATAAATACATTCTTAATTATTTATTTTCTGTTTTCGTTTTTTATTCTCTTCCTACCAATAATTTCTTAATATCCGAAAACTAAATAAAAGGTAAAAAAAGAACAGGCAGAATCCAGCAGTAGATTCTCCACAGACAACTAACTACCCGATCTTGCCACTACTTTCACGCCCATTCCTCCTCTTCTCTCCTGCAGAGTGAGTGGGTGAACGAGTGCCTCAAGCAGACAAAAACTAAGCATTCATCGCGGTGAGGGAGTCACCCCACTGCCACACACAGACAAACCCACCACCGGCGCAGCTCTGTCCCTTCCATCGTTTAACCAAGCACTCTCTCACTCGTCAGTACTGGTTTCCTTGGCACTCGAGCCTCGAAAGAACAGCGTCTTCGGGGGCATTTACGAGGCCTGGCAGCTCACATACTCTACATTGCTCGCCTTCCTGGGTGCCTCTGAGATGGGTTGGAGCAGGAGAGTCCTGTGTGTCCGTGGATTCTCCTGGATCGTTTCGGCTTTGCTTCTGATGCCCCGGGAAGCCCATGCTGGTGTTGGTTCTGATGCTGCGGTTAGGTTCTTGGAGTCTCCTCCGGCATCCTCGGCATCGTCGAGGGCCACATTTCGGTTTGAGGTCACGGAGAGGAGGAACGGTGGCGCATGCCGCAGCTGCAGCATCACCTGCAAGGTTCGTGGGTTCAATCCCTTCTTCACGCCCATGCACATTGATCTGGAAGCTGAATGTTGTATTAACTGATATGGTAATTTTGTATGCACAAGGCGGTTGCACTTTTGACACTGACAAGGTACATATATCGGACTAGAGTATAAGACTCCTTTTTCTTCTCTTTGAGAGTCTCACAATTTATCAGGATACGTAAAAGCTTCAAGAGTGAAAGATTATATGAAGCAATTAACTATTATAATGAAGTAATTTTATGAGAATTATAAATTTTTCAGGATCCAAGAACTACGAGGATCGCAGACAACATATGAGCTAAATAATGGTGAACAGAAATTTCGTTTCTCTTAAAATTGACTATTGGTAGATTTCTTCTGTGCCTACTTTGGGATTGAAAATTTGCTTGCGAGTTATCAGCTAAAAGTTGCATTAGCATTTAGTGGCCACTAGGTTGTGCTACAGATCATGGAAAGAAGTATTTCGTCTATCTTGAAAGAATTTCTCTGGTTGTAATAACTTTCACTGTCAGAAAACCAACACCAATACAATGTTAGCAAGGTGTTCAACTTGTATTTTGTTAGTTTTGGAAAATTTGACCGGTAAACATGTAAAAGAAGCAGAGTGATAAAAAGGATACAACTACAGAAACAAGTTAAAGAGAGAGGGAATTTTGTTTAGTGAGACTGTTTCAACATTATGTCTGGAATAATTTGGATAAAAACGCACAACACACTTTTGTGTCCTTAGTTAAAGTTAGCTAAAATAGATGGTTAACCTTTTGGTGTCTTGAGCCTCTCATCTCTTTTGATCCTCCTTATAAGACTACTCATTTCCTCAAGAATATCTTATTCGCTGAATGCACACATGTTTTAAGTCAAACAAGTCCTCCAGGTATTCAGGTGCTTTACTTTTCACTGTATTTTGGACATTTTATCTTTAAAATGATTGGTATAGATCTTAAGGCCTACTGTTGGGATTGCATCAACAATGTAGGATGAGACCTGTTCATAAAATAAATGGCTCTTATCTGCTTATATTCAGACATGAGACAGATATCTGAGGCCAAGAGACTAGAGAAGTAGATATCTAGATTTTTAAAGTTGTGATTTCTGCTCTGTGTTCTAGACATGTAAATTTGAAAATTTTCTCTGTTTCAGGATGGTGGAATCTTCAACTTTTACTCAGAGAGTCTAGTCAAGGGTTGGACAATGAACATCTCTGATGTGATTCTGTTTACTAATTAATTTATAAAGATGGTTGAAAGGTTTGTTACAAAATAATATCTAAAATTTTCAGAAGGTGCTGGTAACCTTTTACAGTCTGAGCAAAAAAATATTTTAGTAAATTTTGAATTGAACTTAAAGAAAGGACGAACCTGATACATAAGACTCCTGCCAATCCAGGGTGTGGGAAGGATTAATCATGTGACGAGGGAGATTGTTTCCATTATTTGAACCCTGGTCACCCATGTACTAAATTCGCAATCTTCCTATAATGCCAAGACTTCCCCCCTTCTTAAACTAGATATCCTCAATATATTTTAGTATAGGTGGGAAATTAACTTACATATATCCTAGTAGATTTAGGAGTCTTCTTGATGACTTTATATATAAGAAAAGCCATAAATTTTAATCACTATATATCTTTTATGATTTATGAATAAAATGATATTCCACATGGCAAATTCCATAAGTCTTTAAGGCATAGTTATGGAACCCAGAGAAAAGAAGAAATGGAACCTTGGCCTATCAGTTCAATAATTAGATCATTTTTAATCCATAATGATTGAAATGCCCTTGATTGTAATTATCCTTTTATTTTATTTTGAGGGCATTTTAGTCTTTCAAGAGAGAAAATTTGAATTCTTTTCTCATCCAGAAGAGAAAATTTCAATAGATATTCCTTATGCCCACCAAAATTTGAGTTCTTATCTCACCCAGAGAGTTGAATGTACTTTTAAACAAATATAGAAGATATAATGATTCATAACTACTTAGAGAAAGACAATTCTAAGTCTTAATTTCAAAATTTTTAGCATTCATGCCACTGTATTTTCCATCAAGGAGTACAGAGTATACACAAGTAATATTGTTTGAGGAAATTGAAAGTATTTGAAATAGACATGGAATATTTTGTGATCAACTGATTAATTTAAAGAGTTGTAGGTAGAGGAAGATGATTTGCAAATTGTATCACTCTTGTTGGTGTGTTTCGGATCACAATTTGTTTTGTTTAGCAAATTTTAATATTTTTAGTGCTTAGAATCCTAATAACTGGTACACATAGAAATTACAATGTTTGTTTCTAGCTTTATTATATGTTTTATGAACATTTTAAAAGTCTTACTATCAGGCATGTGTATCAGCTCACTTCATATGATGTTTTTCCATATCTTATGGTCATGTCATGACTGCTTTGAATTAATAGCTAGAGTACTAAAGAAACAATGAACTCCATTATTTAATCACTAGTTATGACAATTAGTCTAACAAAGAATTTACATATTTGACCAACACTCTGTCTGACCATGGTTGTTTTAAGTTTTAACATAATGCAGCTAGATAACTACAGTTCCTCTGCTTGTGAACCAAAAGAAGTTACGTACTCAGGCTTGCTTGAAGGAGATCATCTGTTTGAGGTCTGCATCAGTGGTTCTCAAAGAGTTCGCTGTGCTAGCTATAAATGGATTGTTGGTTAAGAAACTCCCCTGTCATTCCTGTTTCTCTTTGATAAATTTAGTTTCATTTTGACTTGAAGTTACCATGTTCCTTATATCATCTCTTCTTTCAGTTTTATGTTGAAAATTAGTAAATAATATTGAATAGATGTTGTATTTCGGAAGTTACAAAAGGTAAAAGAAAGAGATTAAGATCTTGGTCAAACACTAGTTTCAGTATCTAGTTGGATGTGTATTTTATCAATATACCAAGCAGTATAATGATCTGTAACATTCAGTGTCACCAGAAATGCTGACCTGTTTACTGATTGGTACAACCAAAACTTAATTTCTTGCCTTAAGAGATATTATATTATCTAAAGTGAAAATCAAGTCAATTGTGTATAATCTAGTCAAATTTGTTAAATATCTTTTGATCAGAATAATTGCTATTGATTTATGTTAAGACTCTCAGGTCTAGATTTTATTAATATTTAAATAAATCCTGGTTTTGTTGAATTGGGAAATCATTTTCTATTATTTTAGTATCTTTAAAATAATCTTTTTTCATTATTTTTAATAGTTACTTTACGGATTCTCAAAGCTCGGTTGAGTGATTTAATGAATAGTAGTCATATTTTAAGGATTTAAATCTTGATCTGATGCAAATTTTGGCAATCTATTGGATAGGTAAAACACCAGTTACCAATCTTTACCAATTTTAACTGAAAACATAATTAAAAAATGTGGTCCAATATCGTTCTATGGTTGACTTGGTTACTGTGGTACACATTGTATAGACCTGTATTTAAAACCTTGATTTTAGGTACAGATTGTATTGGGAGAGTTTCCTAAATTAGGTCAGACAATTTAGGAAATTCTTGATGACTTTAAATGAGATTTATGGGTCCCTACAGAGGAATATGTCTACTGTATAGTATAATTTTCATTTATTTTTAAGCCCCAGATTGATTAGGATCTACTTATATGAAGTTTGCTTATTGAAGTTTTTATATTGAGGAAAAGTGGCTTTTGTTTGCTGTTCTGAGTAATAAAAGATAGTTTTGTTTTCTGCTGGATGGCACAGGTATCTCTTTCCTTATTTTCTCTTATCTATTTATTTTCTTGCGTCTTTTTTTTTCCTGATATGATAGCAGAACTGCTGCTATTTTTAGCAATAAAATCCCTTCAATTGCTGTTATCTTGGTGCAACAGGCCATAATCTGTTGAATTTGACTCAAACAATACTGGATCCACCTTCAGTATATGGATATTTATTCCCAACTTTTCATCTGTGTGCTTTTTGTCATCATCTTGTTCAAAACTAAGAGCATGTTGTATTATTAGTTATTTGTTAGCTATCTGGCAACCAAGTAATAAGATGGGTGTATGCTAGTTCCTAATTTCATAATGTTTGGACTTTAAGGTTTTGTCTTGAATTCCTTAAATGGATGGTTTTAACAAGTTATATAAGCATAGCAAGTAATTTCTCTCATGATAAGCAGTTTACCAAGAACTTTCTCTTTGGATACCTAGTTTATAACTCTATGATCAATTTTACAAATTTATTTGAAAAATTCTCTGAAAAGATCTGCATATAAAGCTAGATTGATTCATTAACTTCCGTGCCTGAACATGGCACTGCTTTAGAGGATTATCTACTTTATAATTATAAATAGAATTACATCTGTGATAAGACGTATGTCTCCAACTTGTTTACTAATACCCTTGGTGATTATTTATCCAACCTAAACCATGTTTTTGACAGCTCATGCACTATACATTCTAACTTTGTTGTCCTTTCTCTGCAGATACAATTTCCCCCACTGCATGCATTTCTGCTGCATCATCTTTCACAAATGCTTTGAATGTATCAGTAAATGTTTCTTTCAGTGAACCCTGCACCAATGGAGGAGGATTTAAGTGCTCCTCTAGTAAATGCAATGTGAGTATGCAGAAAACTTGAAAGTTCTACTCAAAGACTAATTATCCCTCTTAGGTTCACTATACAACAAATGTTGTTCTTCATTTTTCACATGGATGTGTAATTTCTTACTTCTTTATTCTCCTGTCACTCTCTTTATACATAATCTTACTATTACCTGTCCAGCATCTAGTTTATCAGTATAATCTGTTCCAAATTTCTGAGTCTTGGATACTTATCCTCAGTAGCTTTAATTATAAACTTGTTTACCATAATGTTGCCAAGTATTAGGATTTAGTCTTGCCATCCTACCTTAATCTCTCATTTTCTCTTTATTCTTTTTCTTTCCCCTTAAGTTTCAGTATCTAATTGCTTCTTCCTATAGCTTCTTGTTTATGGAGCTGGCCATGTTTTACCATCTACTCTCAAGGTTCTTCTTCCTGACCGAGTATTTACCCTTATGGTGGGTATATCAGCTGATGTTCAGTTTGGTCGATTGGTACTGGTCATGGATAAGGGCTTCTGTATGGACAGTGCTGGGAACAGTTTCGAACGAACATCAAATTCAAGTTTCATATTACATTTTGGTATGCTATCTGCTTTATCAAATTTCTAAATCATGGTTCCAACTAATTGCAGTAAGCAATTTTTTTCTGAATATTTTTAAATAAATCTGAGATTACACTAAGTTCTGTATAATAAGCCTAATAAATTATGCCACTTGTAAATTTTATGCCCACTTTGATTTCACGTATGCTATGAGGTGTGAATGAAAAAAAATTTTATATGAAAATTTCAATATTCTCATAGTATTGAGCCATATCAAGAATTATGTTCATGCTGTGCTTTACTTGATTATTTTTCATCAATATTTTATAATGTATTTTTGTAAAGGATAAATTCAAATGCATATATGTTGTCTTTGTTACTGCCCTTTTACCTATCCTCTCTTGCCATTTGTGACTTGCAGATAGAAGGAGTGTCTTCATGAACTTGACAACTCACATCCCGAAGAAGTCACTTCAACTTAATGGCAAGCTTAGAACTGCAGAGGCTACTAACACT
The DNA here is from genome assembly GCF_036884655.1 of Musa acuminata AAA Group. Lineage (NCBI taxonomy): Eukaryota > Viridiplantae > Streptophyta > Magnoliopsida > Zingiberales > Musaceae > Musa > Musa acuminata. The sequence continues at coordinate 28,661,270 of NC_088333.1, read as the reverse complement.
TATAAGGGCTTAAAAATATATTTATCTTTTTCAGAGCCAGTTCTTAATTCATCTGAAGAAATTCTAGGCCTTCTTCATTCAACTTCTGGTTCACTTATTCCTACAAAAAGGAATAGCCTTGGAAACCGTCGCTTTGGCTATTTAGTAAGCTGGTTTGAATATTCATGTTAATTATTCTACTGTTATTGATATAATGCACCCTTCTTTTTTAAAATTAATTCCATGACTACCTTTCTTGTTTAGGTACGCAGCATTTCAAGCATGACTGTTGTTACCATAAGTTGTGATACTAACAATATAATCAGCAGACAAGGGACACCAATTTCTCCATCAGATCCAATCACATTCCTCTATGGTATTTTCTTCTCTTACAGGAGTATGAAACTATATTCCAACATTCCAGTTGCATGAAGAAGTCCATCTTCAATTTCTGCCAACTATCATCTGCTCCTAGATTACATTGCAATATCTTTTCTTAATTGGACCATTTCCACAAGTAATAGAACCTCATCATACAGAATAGAACACTGCCACTTACAAAACCTTAAGGCTATGTTTAGAAACACATTTGCATTTTTAATGTGCACTTTAAGAAAAGGGTTTGAGCAAATGTGTAATTGTGGAATGCTTTTAAGTATTTGGTAAATAATATATAATAACAGTATTTTAAATGTGCATTGATGTAAGTGTTATTTAGTAAAATTGTATTTCAAAGGTCAATTGAATTTTTTGTGACAAATTTATCGTTGTAATATATTTAATATATATATTCAAAAGTGAACACATGTTTTTTTATTTAAATAAATAAAATAAATAAAATAAATAAAATAAATAAAATAAATAAATGAATGTATATAATCTTATAAAAAATTTATATGGCCCAAATATATAATAAATGAATAATATATTCATAATAAATAAATATAAAATAATCTTTAAAAGTAAAGAAATAAAATTTTACCTTATAGAAATATAAATCATATTGATTTCTCATTAAATCATTTTGACAATCTTGTAATTTTAGATAAAATCATAGGGTAATTTCAGAATTTGAAAAATTACATTAGCATCCCGTAAATACTGAAATAATAATGCTACCCTGATGTAGCATCAATATTTAAGCATTTTCAATATAACATTTAGATCATATGTGATTTGAAAAAAAAATTATCAAGTACCAATTCACATTTAAAATGTGTATTAGGCCCTCAATTCACATTTCAAATATATTCCCAAACGCACCCTAAGTCCCTAGAACATTAGAGAAGGAATCCGCTTAACCCTACTACACCATGTACAATTGTCAACTAATAAAAAAAAACAACAAGTAAACTTCTAATTTTATCATCCAGATCAACCTTAAGTAAGTGCCTTCCTTGGAATAGGACAAAATAAAGACCACTTTTGACAAGTTGTCTATTGTTAAATTTTCAATAATTTTTGAAGTCAAATAAATTTGAATGTTTCGGACTTTCTATGCATCTATGAGTTGTATCGTTATCCAATGCATGTAATTTGATAATGTAAATATAGATGCTCAAAGGCCTTCTGCAAGGTTAGTGACAACTTTTAACACATCTATGACTTGATCATCATCATCCTTATCTAGTGCATGTTATTTGGTACTGAAATATAGATGCTCAAAGGCCTTCTGTAAGATTAAGTACAACTTCTAACATGAGGACCGGACAACATAAAATACCAGTGCTGATAAAGTTTGTGAAGCCTGTTTTTGACTTTAATTCTTCAGCTATAAGAATTTCTGGAGGATATATACTGAGGTATGTATTTGAATGCTAATGAATTCTTGTATTTGGAGGTTTATCATTCTGTGCTCTAACACAAGTTGGTTTAGTAAAACAAACTACTGATGACTTCCTTTTGACTTTGGGATTAGCTTTCACGAAATAACAATGAGCATATACATCATTGAGATCAATGGCAATGATAGTCTTATATCTGTGGAAGTTCCTGAAAATAAGACAGTAGATATTGCTGGAAACAAGAACCTTCAGTCAAATATTCTACAACTGAAGCACTGTAAGGCTTTCTGTCTTCCATATCAAAAAAAATTCTCATATCATTTGATGATTGTTCCTGTTCTAACTTCAATATATTATAGATCACTTACAAGTTCAGCCTTTTAGTTAAAATGTCAGAATCAATATGCTTTATGCAGACCTGGTAGATGAAGTGAAATAAAAAGAGGCCCTAACAAAATGCATGATTTCCTCTTATGAAAGGAAATATCACTGATACAGAACTGATGTCAATGGGTGATGAGGATTTTAAAATAATTTGTGTTGATATAGGAGGTTTTCAGACAATGCAACTTCTATGTTCTTTGAGTAGTCGGAAAAAGGTTTCTGGTCACTATTGAAAATTTATTGATATTCTTGTTGAGTTGATGGTAGGAATTTTTTGGTCATGGTTGTCCTAGTCTGATTTAGATCGAGTAGTCTGGTTTTTGATAGATGGGGCTCTCTTTTCTGTTCTTCATGGATTTTCAAATCAATGATCTTCAGTGTTGATTTTCAAATGAATGTTCTGTGAGACATACTTCTATTCCACATACACCTTTACCTTGTAAATTATTACTTAAGCTTAAGTGGGTATATAACTATATATATATGATTTCATAATTTTTTTCATTTGTCTATATAATATAAATTCAATTGCTTATTTTCATTTTTGAATGAAATATTCACTTATTTATTTCTCACACATGATTTTCTATTTATTAGGTTGTAATGTTCTTTTAAATATTTTAAATGAATTTCCTACTTCGTCACTTACATGACAGCATACTTCTTTGTACTTCTTTTGTAGTAGTGAAATTCTTGTACATGTGTGTTCTTTTATTTCTTCTAAAGCACTTAATTGTCTTCTTTGTTTAGCTCATTCTCAGTCAAGATCACTTAACCATTTCAAAATTCTTGAGCTAAGTCAATATTTATTTCTTCATCTGTGTATGTTTAGTTGCAGTCCTCAAATAGTATATAATAAGAGAATATTGCTTAAAATGGTAAGAAAATGTCCAAATGAGGCTTGTAAATGTCATGGTTAGACTGTGAGTTGATTAGGATTAATGGTGCACAAAGAGATATGGGAGATCTAAGAAAGCTTTATCAGAAACAGTAAAAAGAGATTTAAATATTCTTGATATAACTAGTGATAGCAAAGAGCTCAATGGTGGGAAGCTAAAGGATACATGGAATTAGCCCAAATAGTTGGGATGTTAGGGTATGTTGCTATTGTTGTATAATAATTTTCTCAATCTATGTTTTATGTGTTGCATTATAAATTTTACTAATAGAGTAAGCTGTAAGAAAATTCTTTGATACCAACTTGATTTTCTAAATCATTATAGTAGAAACATAATAAAAACTAATGTGGAAACGAAATAGCGTACCTCCAACCATTGTTGTCAAGAATTTTTGCAGAGGTTTCTTCTTGAACTTTGGCACTTCTCGGCTCAGAACTTTCGCTTTAGATGGTGTAGGAAAACCTTTTTGCTTCAAAGAGATGATCGAGCTCAGGGACCAAAATTCTCATATATATAGATGTTCTCCCATCAAGAACATTTATTATCACCAACTCATAACGTTCAAGAATTAATTTAAATTTATAACGTTTGGACCATAATGAATAACTTAATGATATTAAATATTTAATAATGTTGGTTACATTTAGAATGAAAAATTAAAATATTTAAAACACAATAAATGAAGAAATTGATTATAATGAATTATGAATCTTAATGAGAACGATTACATTATTATTAAATATAATATTTAATAATAACGGTTACATTCTCGTACTTGGTCCATACGTTTAGCTTAATAATTTGAATTAATCTTTCTCGAACAACTTTCTTAAGAAATAAATACATGAATCATAGCGATAAGTCTTCTAAGAGCGAGTATTATCATCCATGTATCACAATGTATTTGGTTTCTTAATCTTAATGTGGTAATATTACTTAATGAATAAACCTTATGTTTATTCTTGGTCCAATAACAATATATTTTCTTAAAATAATGTGCACGTGAATGAGAAAATTTCATAATATATAAGAGTTTCAATGCAATTACAAAGTGGAACCAAGTCCCATTTTCTCTACATGATCCTTGAATTTCAGATGTGGCATGCCTTTAGTCAAAGGATTAACAATCATTAATTCAGTGCTAATATGCTCAATGATCACTTTCTTTTCTTTTACACGTTCTCTTATGGCTAAATACTTAATGTCGATGTGTTTACTTCGACTTCCACTTTTATTATTTTTACCCATAAAGACAGCAGCTGAATTATCACAGAAAATTCTTAATGGCTTAAAATTAGAAAACATGATTCTAAACCCAGAAATGAAACTCTTAAGCCATACACCATGTGAAGTAGCCTCAAAACAGGAGACAAACTCAATTCCATGGTAGAAGTAGTAGTCAAGGTCTGCTTAGCGCTTCTCCAAGAAATAGCTTCATCAGCCATCATAAAAATATATCATGATGTTGATTTACAAGAATCAACACAACCGGCGAAGTCTGAATCTGAGTAACCAATCACATCCAGATTATCTGTATGTCTATACATAAGCATGTAATCTTTGGTTCCTTATAGATACCTCATCACTTTCTTTGCAGCTCTCTAGTGGTCATACCTGAATTACTCTGATATTGGCCTAGCATCCCCACAATAAATGCAATATCAGGTTTAGTATAAACCTGAGCATACATAAGGCTTCCTACGGCAGAAGCATATGGGATGTTTTTCATTGATTCCCTTTCAAAGTTGTTCTTTGGGAATTGGTTCAAATTGAACCTATCACCTTTCACAATGGGAGCAATATTTAGTGAACAATCTTTCATCCGAAATCTTTCTAAAAGTTTATCGATATAGGTTTCTTGTGATAGACCTAAAATGCCTCGAGGTCCATCTCTATGGATCTTAATGCCACTGACATAAGATGCTTCACCCATATCCTTCATGTCAAATTTTTTAGAAATGAATTGTTTCACCTCATGCAGTAAATCCTTATCATTGGTTTTAAGCAAAATATCATCTACGTATAAAACAAGAAAACATATTTTACTCCCACTGACCTTCTGGTATATACATTGATCCATGAGATTTTCAACAAATCCGAATGAAGAAATCACTTCATAGAATTTAAAATACCATTGGCGAGAGGTTTGTTTTAAACCGTATATAGACTTCTTAAGCTTACAAACCAAATGCTCACCAACACTAGAGGAGAAACCTTCAGGTTGTTTCATATAAACCTCTTCCTCTAGATCTCCATTAAGAAATATCATTTTCACATCCATTTGTTGCAACTCAAGGTCAAAATGAGCAACTAATTCCAAAATGATACGAAGAGAATCTTTCTTAGATACATGAGAAAACATCTCCAGATAATTGATTCCCTCCTTTTGAGTAAATCCCTTTGCAACAAGTCTTGCCTTATATCTCTCAATGTTGCCTAACGAATTTTTCTTAGTTTTAAAGACTCATTTGCAACCAATAACCTTTGCTTCATTAGGCAACTCTACAAAATCCCAGACTCCATTGCTCATCATGGAATTCATCTCTTCTTTCATTGCATCAAGCCACAAATTTGACTCTTTGCAACTCATGGCTTGTGAAAATATTTCAGGATCATTTTTGGCTCTAATATTATAGTCAGATTCTTGTAGGTATACAACATAATCACTAGGATTGATGATTTTTATTTCTAGTAAATCTTCTTATTGATGTACCAATGTTTCCCTGAGGAACTTGTGGTTCATCTAGTTGTTCAAGAGCTTGTTGTAATTCCTGAACTGCTTGATCTATTAGAATAGTATCAACAACTTGTGGAATTTAAATGATTGGTTATTCAGCACTAGTTTGTACTTGAGGAGTGCTATGAACTATAACAAATCTATCATTTAATGTGGAAGGTTGAGATTCTATATGATCATGTGCGGAAACTATGTTCCTGAAATGATCGCTTCATTAATCACATCATCCTCAAGAAATTTAGCATTTCTTGATTCCATAATCCTGGTTGTGTGAGATGGACAATAGAACTTGTAACCTTTGGACTTTTCGGCATATGCAATGAAATAACCACTAATAGTCCTCGGGTCCAGTTTCTTCTCTTGTGGATTATATATCCTGATTTCATACGGACATCCCCAAAAGCGCATATGTCGCAAACTCGGTTTCCAACCTTTCCATAATTCAAATGGTGTCTTTTGGACAGCCTTGGTTGGAACTCGGTTTAATATATACACAGCCGTCAGTGCTTCAGTCCACAAGAACTTAGGAAGATTGGAGTTGCTAAGCATACTTCACACCATGTCTAATAATGTTCGGTTTCTTCTTTCTGCAACACCATTCTGGTCTGGAGAACCAGGCATAGTGTATTGGGCAACAATCCCATGTTCCTGAAGAAACTTAGCAATAGACCAGGTGCTTGTCTATTTTCAGTATATTTACCATAATATTCTCCATCCCTATCTGATCTCACAATTTTAATTTGTTTACTATATTGGTTCTCAACTTCAGCCTTAAAGATTTTGAAGGCATCCAATGCTTCATTTTTGTTATGAAGCAAATATATATACATATATCATGAGTAATTATCTATAAAGGAGATAAAGTATTTCTGACCATGTATGTCCATATCTGGACAACATATATCAGTATGAATGATCTCTAATATGTCTGAACTCCTATTAGCACCCTTTTTTAGATTTATTGGTCTGCTTTCCCTTAATACAGTCCACACAAGTCTTAAAATTAGTAAAATCAAGAGTACTAAGTACCCCATCTTTAACTAATCTTTTAATTCTCTCTATGGAGATATGTCCTAATCTCCGATGCCATAATATAGAGGAGTCCTCATTAATATTACAGCTTTTAATGCCAGCGTGAACATGCATTGAACTTTGAGTATTATCATTTTGTAATAAAATACGATAAAGACCATCAGACAAAATACCATTCCCAACACAATCAGAATTATATAATAAACGAAATGATATGTATTTAAAATTAAAGGAATACCCAAATGGTATGAGTCTGGAAATAAAAATTAAGTTTTGTGAGAAACTTGGTACATAAAAGGTCCTTTCCTATTTTAAAACAAAACCACTACTTAAGGTTAAAATGCATGTTCCAATTGCCTCAACATGTGAGCCCATCTTATTTCCTGATAAGATGCTTTGCTCACTTCCCATTGGCTTTCTTAGGTTTTGCATACCCTGCAAAGAGTTTGCAATATGAATTGTTGATCCAGAGTCAATCCACCAGGTGTTAATATTAACATTGACTATATTAGATTCATAACACACAACCGAGGTTAGTTTACCTTTCTTTTCAAGCCATTGTTCGAATTTTGTACATTCCTTCTTCATATGTCTCTTTCTTTTACAAAAGAAACACTTTGTTTCATTCTTGATATCAGCTTGGGATGGTATTTTGCATTTTTCTTGATGATGAGCATTCTGATTGGTTTGGTTTTTGTCAGTTTTATTCTTCTCGCGAGTGGTTACCACCAATGCACTCTCACCCAGTTCCATCACTAGCCTCTCATCTTCTTGAACACACATGGTTATTAATTCATTGATTGACCATTTGTCCTTATGTGTATTATATAAAATTTTAAAAGAGTCATATTGAGGTGTAAGGGTGCTCAGAATATAGTGCACCAGGAAGGATTCTGACATATTAACCTCGAGTTTCTTAAGTTGAGTCGTAATATCTCGCATTTGCATTATGTGCTCACGCACACCCTTTATGTTAGTGAGTCTAAGGGATGAGAATTTTATTATTAGGGTACTTGCTAGTGCCTTATCTGAAGTGACGAATTGCTCATCGATAGCTTTTAGCAAGTCTCGGACATTTTCATGTTGGTCAACAGAACCACGTATGCCAGCAGTTATCTTAGTTTTGAAAAACATTACGCTGAGCCGATTGGATCGCTCCTGTCGCTCATATAACGTGATCTCAGTTAGAGTGCTGGTATTAGTGACTATAGGTGGTTCGTCTTTCCTAATAGCATAATCAATATCCATCCACCCTAAATAGAGGAGAATCATCTCCTTCCATATCTTATAGTTATCACCACTAAGTTCGAGAATATCACATCAAATATCAGAGAAATTAACAGTCTGAGAAACTGCATAAAATCAAACATGCTTATGTCAAAATTTGAAGCTTAATAGTCTAAATTATATGTTTTACCAATGTGTAACATGCCAAAAAATATGAATCTCATGACATAAAAATTGCTTATAGGCTAAATTCTTAATTCAAATAGATTCAAATGGTCTTTATGGTAAAACTATCAAATTATATTCTAATTCATAATCCATGTGGGTAAATTATGAAAATAATCTGATATTTTATCCTGATTAATTATATTAAATATAATAAAAGATTTTGTGGGATAACAATTATTATATGAAATATAATCGGTCACTATATGATATCTAATTACTTATATGATCCTTATTTTAACTTTATATATAATTTTAATTAATTAAGAATGCTGTGGTTAATTCTTAACTAATTAAGATTATATGGATCACTAGATATTTTAAACATTAAAAGTTGACTCATAAGTATAATTTTATATAACTAAATATGCATACGTAATATGAGCATTTTACCGACTAAAAATGTTGAAAATGATATTTCCTCATGATTTTCAACAAAATATATCAAGAAGTTTCCAAGAAGAAACCAAAATCAAATCATTTTCATAGCATAAAAATGAAAACTCTTTCATATCAAGGCAGAGGTCAATCGGCTCTGATACCAAATGTAAGAAAATTCTTTGATACCAACTTATGTTTCTAAATCATTATAGTATAAACACAATAAAAATTGATGCGGAAACGAAATAGCGTATCTCCAACCATTGTTGTCAAGAATTTTTACAGAGGTTTTTTCTTTAACTTTGGCATTTCTCGACTCAGAACTTTCGCTTTAGATGGTGTAGGAAAACCTTTTTGCTTCAAAGAGATGATTGAGCCTAGGGACCAAAATCCTCATATATACAGATGTTCTCCCATCAAGAACATTTATTATCATCAACTCATAACGTTTAAGAATTAATTCAAATTTATAACGTTTGGACCATAATGAATAACTTAATGATATTAAATATTTAATAATAATGGTTACATTTAGAATGAAAAACCGAAATATTTAAAATATAATAAATGAAGAAATTGATTATAATGAATTATGAATCTTAATGAGAACGGTTACATTATTATTAAATATAATATTTAATAATAATGGTTACATAAGCAACAATATTTCACCATAACTGATGCTTGATACCTCAGTAAGCATTTGATTGTGTTCATGAGATAAATTATAATTTACCCATTTTTTCTGAAAATGTATGCATGCACATTTGATTGGTAAAGGACTTGATGCTAAGCAACCTCCTCGGCACTCCTACATGCCTTTGTAATGTAATATTTCAATTTGGACCTTTAAATATGATTACATGAAGGGTTAATAAAATGTCTTATTTTCTATTTATAGTTTGTTATACTGAGCAAACTTCAATTAAGATCTTTTCGCTGCATGTAACAGATACCACACCAACAATATCATCATTTGTTTCTTTAGTTGCTACCAGTGCATTTGCAATAACATCAATGGTTGCAGCATTGCTCACTGTTTCAACTTCAAGCCTCCTATCTTCCGGAGCAGTTTCTAGACAGAAAGCATATCTTGTTTCCGAACCATCAAGGAATCTTTTGGTATAGTACTGAAGCTATTGGAACTTATAAGTTACCAGTATATCAAGTTGCTTTTTCATTTTGATGTTACAAATGAAGCTACAACACTATCTCGGTATTATATGAAGACATATTATGTTCATATGAGTTCCTTTTTCTCTAAATTTTAAAAATATAAAAAAAAAATCAACAATGGCCAAACAAACAGTTAAGAGGGTCAGGCTTATATTAATAATAGAAGTTGATACATTTTAACCTGTGATGTATTCATAATTAACATTTATACCTGATCCTTGTAAAATTTTCTTGTCACTCTTATACACACAAATTTTAGCATTTGACTCATTTGGAAGTTTTAGACCAGGCTATGAATCATGATGTTCTGCTTGCTGATAATTTCTATAATAGTACATGAATGGCAGTGCTCATGGTCAGATTGTTATCTAAAGCTATATATCTTTTTATTGCTTATTAGTCAGCTATAGGCTTGTGTAGATATCATGGGCTACCGCACATGGTGAACATGGCATGTTAATGGGCCAGCCTGATTTTTTTTCATTAGATGCCAAATTGTAATGCATGCATGTCAAAGATTCTAGGTCAATAGGATGGCTAGATTCAAAGTCTCATTTTATTATCTTGTTCATAACAACCTCCAATTAAGCTTGTACAAAAGAAAAAAAAAGAGAAACAATAAGCTAAAATCTGACTTTATAGTCATGGATCCGAGACAAACATGCTCTTTGGGATGATGCGTTAATTTAGGAAATTCTATCAACTAATCATTGAGTACAATGTGATTAAACATGGTGGCCTAATGTTCCATAGGTTGAGATAATTATATAACTTAATAGTTTAACACAAATATGATTTTGCTTGACTTGACTGCTTGATATTATAAACATTTAAGGATTTGGACTTTACATATCATTTGAGACTACTATAATAAGAAGTCCTTCCAAGGTAGTAAATCTTGTACCTTCTTAAGATCTCAGCTAAATAGACTAGTGGCTTAAGAATTCTTTTGAAACAACCTATACTTGGAATAGGAATAGAAAATAAGAATCTTATTCAGAACATACCTCTGAAACTCCTTAATATACCAACTAAACATAAAGATGAAAATACATCTGAGAAGTACAAAAAAACGAAAAACGAAAAAGGTATAATTGCTCATAACTCCAGTGCAATCAGCTTTGTGTGCTAATCCATAAGTGGAGTCCAGATGCCTATAAAGAGTTGGTTGTTGAGACCAAAGGCCTGTGAACCCAAGGTTACCTATTTTGAGTTGCCTGATACAGATTGTGTTAGACAAAACTGGAAAAATCCTGGCCGATATCGAGTATACCTATCATGACAATAAACTTAATTGATCTTTCAGATCCACCATTTTTTAGTTATAAAAATGTGCTTAACATTCTTCCAATATATGATGGTTAATCATAAAGTACATTATTATATAGGGTATCAGGATTCTATGGAAAATAATTGCAACCTTAATGCTGGTATGATCTGATAAAT